>NC_077227.1:625126560-625329060 GCF_027887165.1 Monodelphis domestica
TTTCATTTACTTCTCTTACCTCTTCCTTATTTATTTTTTGGTTTGATTTATTTAGTTCTGATAAAGGAAGGTTCAGGTCTCCCACTAGTATAGTATTTCTATCTATTTCATCCTTGAGCTCCTCTAGTTTCTCCTTTAGAAATTTGGATGCTATGCCATTTGGCGCATACATATAGAGTACTGATATTTCCTCATTGTCTATACTGCTTTTTATCAGGATGTAATTACCTTCCCTATCTCTTTTAACTAGATCTATTTTTACTTTGGCTTTGTCAGATATCATGATTGAGACTCCTGCCTTCTTTTTCTCAGTTGATGCCCAATAGATTTGGCTCCATCCTCTTATTTTTACCCTAGGGGTGTCTACCTTCCTCATATGTATTTCTTGCAGAAAGCATATGGTAGGGATTTGGATTCTAATCCACTCTGCTATTCTCTTGCATTTTATGGGTGAGTTCATTCCATTCACATTCAGAGTTATGATTACCAGCTATGTATCTCCCAGCATTTTGTTTTCTACTCCTAGTCCTGCCCTTTCTTCCTTCACTATTTCCTTCTACACCAATGTTTTGTTTTTAAATCAGACCCCCACTTCCCACCCCTATTTTACTTCCCTTTCTACCCCCCTCCTTTCTTATTCCCCTCTTATTTTCTTTAAAGTCTTTTTAAACTACCCCCCAACTTCTCCCTCCCTTGTGGTGTTTCCCTCCCCACCATTCCATTGCTTACCCTTCTACTTCCCTATAGGGTGCAAATCAATTCTCTGCCCCAATGAATTGAATTTTTCTTCCCTCTTTGAGTCAATTTCAATGCATGTAAGAATTGAGTATTTCCTATCTCCAACCCCTTTACCCTTCCAGTGTATTGAGTATATTGATGTTCTCCTCCCCTCACACCATGAGCTTCCATGCGACATATACATTTACTATCTTTTGTTTCTTTTCCCGTTTCTTTTAGTATTAACCTCTTTTTTAGCTCTAGTTGTAGAAATATATACATATATATGTATTTATGCATACATATATCTATATATATTCATGTCTTGGCATTTCATCATATACAGTTTGTCACTGTTCCCTCTAAGTATAATTCTTCTAGCTGCCTAGGTGATAATAACAATTTTTAAGAGTTGCAAATTACCTCTTTTCTTATAGGGATACATATCATTTTAAATTATTGGGTCTCTAAAAAAAAGTTTTGTTTCTTTTTTTTGTTTTGTTTTGTTTTTTCTTTTTTCCTACTTTTTAAATTACCTTTTGATGATTCTCTTGAGTTCTGTGCTTAGGCATCAATTTTTCTGTTCAGGTCTGGTCTTTTCTTTACAAATGCTTGGAATTCTCCTATTTTGTTAAATGACCATATTTTCCACTGTAGGAATATAATCAGTTTTTCTGGGTAGTGGATTCTTGGTTGTAGACCTAGTTCCCTTGCTTTCTGGAATATCATATTACATGTATTTTGGTCCTTCTGTGTAGATGCAGCCAGATCCTGTGTTATCCTCATTGTGGTTCCATGGTATCTGAATAACATCTTCTTAGCAGCTTGTAATATTTTTTCCTTGGCCTGGTAGTTTTTGAATTTGGCTATAACATTCCTGGGTGTTGTCAGTTGGGGATTTAGTATAGGAGATGATCTGTGCATTCTTTCAATCTCCACTTTTCCCTCTTGTTCTAGAATATTGGGACCGTTTTCTTGGATAATTTCCTGTAGTATGATGTCCATGTTTTTTCTTTTGTCATGGTCTTCTGGTAGACCAATCATTCTTAAGTTGTTTCTCCTGGACCGATTTTCTCTGTCTTCTGTTTTGTGAATGAGGTGTTTCATATTTTTCTCAATTTTTCATACTTTTGATTTTGTTTTATAATTTCCTGCTTCCTTGTTAAGTCACTTGATTCTAATTGTTCTATTCTGGTTCTTAAAGACTGAATTTCATCCCTGGCTTTTTTGTCATCCTTCTCCTTCTGGTCTGATTTCCTTTGGAGGTCATCTTTCATATTCTTTCCCTCAACTTTCATCCTCTTACCAGAAGAGGGATCACTCAGAGAACCCACCCACTGGATACACCTTCTTCTGGAAAGGTAGAGCCACAAATGAAGACAGAATCCACGGTGTTGGTCTGGCTATCAAGACCAGTTTGCTCAAACAGCTGCCAAATTTGCCTGTGGGCATCAGTGAGAGGCTCATGAAGATCCATTTACCTCTCAGCAAAGACCGGTATGCCACAATCAGCAGCACATATGCCTGTAAACCTTAAAATTTCTTAGACTTATAAATGATGGAAATTTCACCATTGGGAAATTTCATACTTGGAAAATTTCTTACTGATAGTCTATTGGAATGTGAACCCCATTGGCAAGGGAGGTTCCTCCTCCTCCCTTCTTAAGATTACTTTAGGACAGAAACCTTTTGCTGAACAATGGAAAGGGCTGCAGCATAGATCAAAATTTAATTATTCCAATCTCCACCCTACTCAGGGTAACAGGATTTAGGAAGGGCTGCAGCATAGATCAAAATGTAATTATTCCAATCTCCACCCTACTCAGGGTAACAGGATTTAGGAGGGGCTGCAGCAAAAGATCAAGATTTAATTATTTGAGAATATGACCTTCAACAGACATGTGCAAAGCCACAGACCTCTGGGCGGTCCTGGGTTAAGCTAGAGCCACCATTGGCACAGGGAAGACATGGACAGTGATTGGTAGATGTGAGAACTGAGGGGAGGGAACTTGGATGTTTTCCTTAAAGATAGCAGGGTCTGAGGACTGGGTGGTTGGTTGGAGAGGTTGTGCTCTGAGAAGCTTGCTCTGAAGGAAGCTGGAGGTGGAGGCCCCTGAGACTGTTTCTCCATTTTGGTCACGTGAGTGATAGGTACTGATCTCTTTTCTTTGCCTCAGCTAGCTAAGGGCTTGGGCCTTTTGGCCCAGCCTAAACAGAAGGGGTATTTAAGCCTTATTCCCTTTTCTCCCCTTTCTCTCTCCCTCCCTCTCTCTATCTCTAATACCTTTCTTCCTCCTGTTTGTAATTAAACTCCATAAAAGGTTGACTGCTGACTTGAGTTTTCATTTAGGAATTACATAGCTGAATTCCTTGGCGACCTTAAATTAATAAATACCAGTCTTTTAAAGTGATTTCCTTGTCACATGCCCCTATACTGACCAGCACAGAGGAGACCATCGAGCAGATCTACTCTGGCCTGAGTGCCGTCCTGCACTCAGTGCCCACAAATGACAAGCTGATACTACTGGGAGACTTCAACACCCGGGTTGGCCAGGACCATGAAAGATGGAAAGGAGTGCTCGGCAAACACGGTGTGGGCAAAATGAACATGTCGACATGATAGGGGAAGTCCTATCTGGTGGAGAGACTTCTGATCGCTTCAACATCTCCAATGGCGTGAAACAAGGCTGTGTCCTCACTCCGATACTATTCAACCTATTTTTTACCCAAGTATTACGACATGCTGTGATGGATCTAGACCTGGGCGTCTACATCAAATACCGACTGGATGGCTCACTATTTGACCTTCGCCGCCTAACTGCAAAAACAAAGACAACAGAGAGACTCATCCTGGAAGCTCTCTTCACAGATGACTGTGCTCTCATGGTCCACCAGGAAAATCATTTCCAAACCATTGTGGACAGGTTCTCTACCGCAACAAAACTGTTTGGCCTGACTATCAGCCTCAGCAAAACAGAGGTGCTGTTCCAACCTGCACCAGGGAGGCCAACTAACCAGCCATGCATTACAATAGACAGCATGCAGCTTTCTAACATCAAGTACCTGGGCAGCACCATTGCCAACGACGGGTCCCTAGACCATGAGATCAATGCCAGGATCCAAAAGGCCAGCCAGGCACTTGGGTGGCTGTGCTCCGAAGTCCTCCAACACAGTGGTATAAGCACTGCAACGAAGCTCAAAGTGTATAACGGAGTGGTCCTCAGCTCACTGCTGTAAGGTTGCTAGACATGGACACTGTACAGAAAGCACATGAAACACCTGGAGCAATTCTACCAACGCTCTCTCAGGTCAATCATGAGGATACGATGGCAGGACCAAATCACCAACTAGGAATTCATTGACAGAGCCAACTCCACCAGCATCGAAGTCATGGTCCTCAAAACCCAGCTATGATGGTCTGGACACGTCATCTACATGGACCCACAGTGAATACCAAGACAGGTATTCTATGGTGAACTGTCAGCTGGACTCAGGAAACAAGGCCAACCAAAGAAAAGATTCAAGGATCAGCTAAAGTCCAACTTAAAGTGGGCTGGCATTACACCAAAGCAACTAGAACTCGCTGCCTCTGTCAGAAGCAGCTGGTGAATCCACATTAACCATGCCGCCACCCCCTTTGAAGATGAACGATGTAGACGTCTTGCCACTGCGCGTGAACGCCGACACCAGGCCACAACCGCACCTCCCATAACAACTGGTGTTCCATGTCCAATGTGTCACAAATTTTGCGCCTCAGTCTTTGGACTCCAAAGCCACATGAGGGTACACCGTAGATGAAAACGCACAAAGACAATTGTCATTCTCGGACACCAAGAGACTACTACTATATACTACTTATTGTTCCCATTTAACCTCCCCCCTCCCAAAATAATAAATCTTATCCTAATCTGTCTGTTTGCTAATCTAAATTCCTATCTTATGCTAAAACTGAGTTGTGGAAAGAGGGTTAGGATTATGTGCCAACAAAATCATTACAATATAACAATTTCTTAATACAAAAATCATTTCTTTTGCAATCAATATAAAATTTAAATCTTAAGTAAAATTGAACTATCCTACACCTTACATAATGCTAAATCCAATGTAACACTTCATAACATTTATAGGTGTATATATATATACATATATATATTAACTTGCATCCAAATGAAATCTGATTTATTCTGTCCCTATGTTACCTCTCTAGTTACAATATTCCCTTTTCTACCCTAAACTACTCTGTCCCTATCTATTAATGATTAGTATTTTAACTCTCCTATCTATTCATATTACTGGATTAGATCATTATTATGCTATATATATATATGTCTACTATTTTTATACATTTACATATGTGATATGTTATTTAAATACATATATACATATATATCTTCTGGTACTAGAGATCTATTTACATATATACAATTTATGGGTTGTCCTTATTTATGGCACAGCCCCTAATGTCAATGTGAAATTTGTTCATGTTCTAAATATGTCATGATACATATTTATTCCAATGTGCATGTGAATGTACTTCCCTATATGTGAAGTTAATGTGATAGGCGATTAATCTATGTGACCCATTTTCCTCAAGTTTATTCCCCAATAATGTCTGTGATTCAACATTCTTTACAGTTGTCCATGTGTCTTCCATCCTTTGTGATTGCTTGAAGTTTGTCATAGGTCTGGGGTGCCCTCTCCTTTACAGGATACATACTTGCCTGTCATCTCACCTTGAAAGAAGGTCTCAGCTATCCAGAACTACAGGATAATGCGTGTGTGTAAGATTAACATGTGTGTGGATGTAAGAGTGAATATTTTGTTGAATGTGGGTTAAACTTTATATAGGATGTTTGTGCCATCCTCATGAGTGCAAGTGAGATTTTGTTTTTTTATGTAATGAATGTAGGTATCTTTCTTAATGTGTGATTGTAAGGCAATTATTCTATTCCTATGTGGTTGATTGTAGAGGTTAATAATATTTTAGTCTAGGCTTCAGATTGAAATTAGTGTAGAGGTTTAATAATTCAAAGGGATTCTAAATCCACCCAAATAAACTCCCAGATTCCGCAAGGAATTGCTTCTCCTGTGTTTCACAGGCTACACTAATCCTTCCTGATCTAACTAACCCAAATTTATACTATCTGTCTTGGGCATTATTCTATTTCGGTTTCACTCTCTTTCACTCAGTGTCTTTATTTCTTCTTGTGCAATTTTGTTGGATTCATGGGCTCTATGTTTATTTATCAAGGGTTGTTCTTGGGGTGTCTGTATTTGAATGGATTCTTGGGCTCCAATTAAGTTGTCTTTTGGTGTGCTATCATGGGCATAGTGATGTTTAATGTGAGATGTGTGAAACCAAGAATCTTTTCTCACTACTTTGATCGATTTAGGAGTGGTGAGAGAACTACATCATATGGACCAATCCATCTGGGCTCTGTGGGTTTGTCTTTGGCAAAAATTTTTACATATACTTTGTCCCCTGGTCTTATGGTATATAATGAGGAATCTAGTGGGACCCTTTGCACTACTAGTCCCAGCCTTCTCAGTTCCTCTAGCCTATTTTGTATCTGTGTCAGATAGGTGTGTAACTGGCATTCCCCTCCCAGCATGGGAAGATAAGATGGTTTAGCAGTCATTCCTATCCATACTGGCTGTCTATACAACATCTCATATGGGGAAATATGTAAGTCTCCTCTGGGTTCCGTCCTCAGATAGAACAGCTCAAGTGGAAGAGGATGAGTTTGGGTACAGAGTTTGACTATCGTGGTTTTTAATTCCTTATTCATTCTTTCCACCTGTCCATGAACATTCTGATCTATACACATTATGGAAATTACCCTTTATTCCCAGAGACTTATACACTTGTTGTAAAATGCTAGATGTAAAATGACTTCCCCTGTCTGAGTCTATGGTGTTTGGAATGCCATATCTAGGAAATATTTCTTTAAGCAATGTTTTCCCTACCATGCCAGTATTGTTTTTCTTTGATGGATATGCTTCTGTCCATGGAGTGAATGTGTCCACTATAACTAAAACATATTTATATCCTCAGTCCCCAGGCATGTTAATAAAATCGATCTATAGACATTGAAAATGCATATAAGCTAAGGGTTGTCCTCCCAATGCCTTGCATTTGAAATGATCTTGATTAAACTTTCTACAGATGTCACATGTCTAACACTTTTAAAGCAGTTGTTGATATCCCTGGAGCTTCCCAAAACCGGTGGACCTCATCCAGCATGGATTGCATTCCATAATGACCTCTGGAGTGAATCACATTGCATAGATGTTTGTACAGCCTTTTGGGCAAGATGGGCTTCCTTCCTTGTGATAACCAGATTCCTCTGACTAATTTGGCTCCTAGATGTTCTTGCCATGACTGAATCTCCTCTTGGCAGTATGCTTGTTTGAGATCGTGCTTATCTACCTGAGAGAAATTCAGAACATGGATAGGACCAAATCTGGCTGCAAATCTTGCTGTTATATATCTGCCCTGTGATTTCGTAGAAATACCTTGTCCTTGCCAGTGGAGTGAGCCTTGCAATGGATCACTACCACTTTCTTTGGCAAGTTCACTGCTTTTAAGAGTTTGTTTTATATCTGTCCTCTTCTTATATAAACAAATTTACAAAGTTCAAAGTCTTAGCTGCCCATTTCAGCTTTTTTATTTGTTTCTTCTCTCTAGTAGCTATTAAACAAATTTACAAAGTTCAAGGTCTTTGCTGTCCATTTCAGCTTTTCCTCTTTGTTTCTTTTTTGTCTCTAGCCGCTTTTCTTGATGCTTTTCCTCTGGGCTGATTTAAAATCTTTTCTGCTGGGATGCTTTTCCTCTGGGATGCTTTTCCTCTGGGTTGCTTTTCCTCTGGGATGCTTTTTCTTTAGATCATTCTTTTCTTTTTCTTCATTTACTTTGTTATCATGTTATTAGTTTACCAAAACTTAGGATTCCTTTTAAGACTGGCTTTGCCTATACAATATGTCTAATTTTTTTCATGTAAATTCAGGATTTTTCATTTATCTTTATAAAATTCAAGCTTTATACCTTCTTCACAGGATAGCTCGTAGAATAAAATGAAATACTGTATATAACACTAACATAGCTTAGATTTTTTATTTTAGTTGTTTGGTCTTAATTAGCATTTCAGTCATACTGTGTAAAGTGTTGGCTAGTTCTAATTTTGAGTTGGTTTTCTTCATTAGATAATATATTTAAAGTTAAAAAGGAGCTTAGAAACCATCTAATATACCTCCTTTATTTTATAGACGAGGAAACTGATGCCCAAAGAAATAAAATGACTTGTTTGAAGTCAAGGGGAGCAAGAAGCAGAGACACAACTGCAACTCTGATGCTCAGATCATAGATCCTATGATCTTTTCATTTTACCCATTCAAACAATAATTTGCCTTAACCAAAAAAAATTACTTTCATGGCAGTGGTAGTGGTTAAAGATAGGCCTAAATTCATAGTAGATTTGAAACGTCTTTACTTGTATGCAAATAGGTATGATTTAATCTATTGTTATTACTAAAGTTTAATTATTTCTGGCAAAGATGTTCTTCCTAGTTGTAAGAAACAAAAAATCAGCAATAGATTATTTAACATATACATTAACTGGATTGTCTAGATTCATAAAAACATTAAAAATGAATGAAACTGCACTTACTAAACTTTGAGTTTTTACTGAATCATCTGAATTTGAAAAATACCTTTAAGAATTATGTTATAATTAATGCAATTGGCTATTCCTGATTTATAAGCCCTAACCAAGATGTTACTTTAATGGACAATAGCTAGAATTAGTGTATAACTCTGTCAATATGTTCTTTAAAAGAGATGAGAGGGGGAAGCTAGGTAGCTCAGTGGATTGAGAGCCAGGCCTAGAGATGGGAGGTCCTAGGTTCAAATCTGGCCTCAGCCACTTCCCAGCTGTGTGACCCTGAGCAAGTTACTTGACCCCCATTGCCTAGCCCTTACCACTCTTCTGCCTTGGAGCCAATACACAGTATTGACTCCCAAATGGAAGGTAAGGGTTTAAAAAAAAAGAGATGAGAATGAGAACTCTTACTAGACAGAAGCTGAGTCTAGTACTGCTCTTATAACCCTTGTAGTGCTGGCACATAGCAAACATTTAATCAACACTTGCTATCAGTGAGCCGGACAAGCAAAAGAAACCTTAGAGAACTTCTAGTTCAGTTACCTTATTTGATAAACAAGGAAAACAGATACAAAAGTGTGTATACACAGCTATTTGGACATGAATTGATCCTTGAAGACAGCTAGGGTTCCTAAGAGGTAAAATTCAGTTCTGGGGGAACAATCTATTTTTATTTGTATGTGTATGTGTGTTTGTACACCATCTCAGTCTATGCAATATTTATATTATATTTGAAATATATTACCATACATACAAAATATATAAAACTATATTAACCAGGGCAGACATGTAGCCCAATGGATAGAGTATTACTAGGGCTGGAATCCTCTTTCTGAGTTCAAATCTGGGTTCAGATATTTACCAGCTTTGTGATTCCAGGCAAGTCACTTAACCTTGTTTGTTTCAGTTTCTTCAACTGTAAAATCAGCTGGAGAATTAAATGGCAAACCACTCTAGTATCTCTGCCAAGAAAGCCCCAAAGGAGGTCATGAAGAGTCAGAAACTACTGAAAAATGACTGATGAACAATAAATGTATATTAAGCAGCTTTCTAAGTTTTCTATTCAACTGCATCTCTTTGGCAAAGATAGTTTTATGTTTTTGCTTAATATTGATGAGTTCATTGAACACATTTATCTCATTGATTCTGACATATGTTTGTGAGGCACAGTGGAGGAGTCAAAATACCAAGTTCTAGGAATGGCAAGTAGACCAGTTTGACTGGAATATTAAGTGAATAGAGGAGAAGATCATGAAATAAATCAGGAGAGGTAATTACGGTGGAGACAAATTTTGATAGTGTGACATCTTATGCTGTTGTGCTTTATTTTAGAGGCAATGGGAATCCAAACTTCCTTAAAATTCTACTCTACTACCTCATTATGTCATGAATGATCCCTGGATTTTCAAAGGCTGTAACATCAGAGCTTTAGTTCTATCAGATTCCACTAAGATAGAAGCTACAAAGACAGGTTCTAATATGGTCCTTTCTGAGACCTAGTTTTGCTCAATAAATTCATTGCTGGGAGACTACCACTAGGTGACTGAATTTTTAGCCACAAAAATGATATGCAATTATGCAAATATTCCACAGTCCTTTGTGGCCCCTTTCCATTTGGATAGTCACCATGACAGAGTAGTAGGAATAGTGACAGAGGTCAGTAAAAGCTTTTAAAGAAGGAATTCTTAATTTTCGTGAGTGTGTGTGTATCACGGACCCTTTGACAGAATAATATTTTTAAGTGCATAAAATAAAATCCATAGAAATATAAAGGAAACTGATCATATTAAAATACCAGTTTTTTAAGAAGTACATAGACTCTGATTTGAGAACATTAGTTTTAGACCAACTTATTTAGACGCTAAAAATGACAGTGAAGAGAATGTGGATTTTATAAGAGAAAGACTGCATTCTGGAACTACATCCCCCAGCATGCTCCAGGGTTCCCTCCCCCTTACTTCCTGGCATGGGATTATTCTATGAATGGACCAATCCCATGCTGGGGAGGATTTCCTTCCCTACTTCTTGGCGTGGGATTGGACTATACATGGACCAATCCCATGTGAGGCAGGGGCTTTGGGGCTTTTGACTTTTTGGTGGAAGGCTTTAGCTGGGGATTCTAGTCAGTTTCAGGCTGTTGGAAGCTAGGGTTTTTGAGCTATTAAAATCAAAAGATAAAGAGTTTTGTTTTCCTTGCAGTAATCATGATGAGAAAGGCAGGTGAACTAGACCAAGTATACAGAGAGGAAGTCCATTGTGGAGGTGACACAGTTTGGAAGATTTTAAAGGATCGATTCTCAAGATATGTCGAAGGGGAAGATAATGAAGTTGTATGTGTATGCTGTAGTAGAGTTGGGGGTGGTGGAATCCCCAGGCCTTATTGCTACCAAAAAAAATGATAATAAACTGCTGACTCATATGTCTATTTTCCCATCTATTTTAATGGGAATAATTTACATGTTTTTCACATTATTTCTTAATGTTTTTATGAATTCATAAAAATCAATTCAGTTACATTTTAAATAATCTGTCACCAGTCCTTTGTTTCTTACAACTAAGACACCCTTGTTGTAAATAAAAAAGCTGCAACACTGACAGAAATACTCACTGCTATCCAAGCCAAGGCATCTTCATAGTCATGATATATTTGAGATTTTTTAAACACTATCTAAAACATGAATGCTATGGTGTTTTGTGAGAAGGTTTTTTTTTTTGTTGCTGTTTTTCATATAGGTGAATTACCTAATCCATCTAAGCATGAATCATTGTTATTGAGAAAATCACAAGCATTAATGATGAGCTGTTAGAAATTAACAGGTAGGTTTTCACAGGTGATATTTGTACACATATACATATCCCACAGTAATAGGTGACACATTAGATAGAGTACCAGGCCTAGACTTAGGAAGTCCTGAGTTCAGATTTGACTTCAGATACCTGGACAAGTCACTTCATCCTGTTAGCTTCAACTTCCTCATTTGAAAAAATAAGTCAGAGACGGAAGTGACAAACCACTTCAATATCTTTGCCAATAAAACCCCAAATGGGGTCACAAAGAATTAGATATGCCTAAAATTATTGATAACAAAATCCTAATGTATATATGTCTTTACCTTAATACAATCGAATGACAGATACAACAAAATATAAGATGCCACTATGTTTATTGCTCACTGATTTTTTTTAAGTTAATCTAGAAAGACACTTTAAGATAGCTCGAGGTCTCACTTGTAAAAGTCCAAATAAGTAAAAGAGATAGGCACATACAATGAACCCATGTCATTAATATTAAGTAAAACATAAAGCAGAGAGACCGACCCCTGAAAAAGGTATGCAGTTGGATAGAAAACTTATAGATCTTGTTCTTATATGTTGTGAAATTTAGATTACTCTGCCCTACTTAGTCTAAGAAAAACAGGAATGTCTACACCCATACTTAAGAATTAAGTATTTAGGAGGATGACCGATGACAGACATGTGCTAGCAAATGACGAATCAGAAACAACTGACAGACCCCTGGGTTATCCTAAGTCAAACTTAAGTCACCATTGGTACATGTGAGACACGGGAAAGTGATGTAAAAACCATCTATATATTTCACGTCACTTCCTCTCTCTGGCCTCTTTGGCAGAGGAGAGGTGGTTGGCAGCTGCGTGCTGAGTGGTTTGGCATCTTGGCATGGTGGCTACTATTGTCTGGGTTTAATGGTGAGTTTTCCTTGATACCATACTGGAGGAAGCTGAGTAGCCTAGTTCAGGTGATGCATCTTTACTGAGCTCTCTCGGAGTTTAGGCTGATTCATTCTTCTTTACCTTCCAAACACTTTCCTCTTAGGAAGCCACTAATCTTCAGAGACCTCATGGCGGAGACTTTGAACTCCCCCTGGCACAGGCCAGGCAGGAGAAATTCTATACTTTTTTCCCTCTCTCTTCTCCTTAATTTCTTCCCTCTATATTAATTAAACCACCATAAATCTCTAGACTGACTTGGATATTTTATTTGGGATATTCCCTGGCCACCAAAATTAATTTAGATTAGGTCACAACCCTAAAATTATCCTTACAATGTGTATATGCAAATATATATACATATATATATACACACACAAATATTCATACATACATACACAAACACAGGCACACACACACACACATATTCACTGTTTTGAAGGAAATGGAGGGCAAAGTCCTAACGGAGCCTCTATAGATAGTGGATCCTTCAGATGTTCTTATTTGTAAGTGGACTGGTGAAGATTCTATTTAACTCCTGGATTACTGCAGAACCTCTTACATGAAATTCATAGAGACTTGCCAAACTATTATCCAGCAAGAATAAAATCAATAAACATGTGAATAAAGAATGTCTACTGTCCAGACAATGATAAACAATTACATAAATAACCTATAGGGTTTGTTCATCAGCATATTGTTATTGTTGTTCAGTCATTTCAGTCAGATCTGACTCTTTGTGACCCCATTTGGGATTTTCTTTGCCAAAGATACTGGATGAAGTGGCCCTTCTCTAGTTTTTTTTCTTTACCATTGAGGAAACTGAGGCAAACAGGGGCTAATTGATTTGCCCAGAGTCACATAACTGGCAAGTGTCTGAGATCAGAGTTTAACTCAGGAAGGTGAGTCTTCCTGACTCCAAGGCCAATCCATTGCACCACCTAGCTAGATATATTAAAAGTAGTTCTTTGAGTTAGAGGCTGAGTTATTATAAATATTAAAGTCGCCCTATTGTCACATATTTTATTTCCTGAGGTAGAAATAGTATAACAGACAAAGAAGTGCATTCTAGGATAAAAATTTCTTTCTCTACCTTGCCAATTTAGGATACTTTTAATTTATTGTCTTATCCACAACTTTTTAATTGCTTCAGATTTCTTATTTGCTTTGCACATTAGAGCACTATCTTATGAACTCTCTTTCTTCACTTCTAGGTGAGGCTGGCATGAGTTTCTAAACCTCCCAGCCCAAGTAGTGGGGGCTATGGTGATCTCTAAAGATGAACACCTACTCAGCAACATAGAAGTCCTACCCAGTTGTACATCCTCCAGAACTATAGAATGGGACCAACTTTAGTCCTACTTTTAGCTAAGAACTGGCTCCCACCTCAGCTTGCTCAAGAAGAAAGAACTTCTGTCTTTATCACCTAAGTACTATTGCTATCAGTATATCAACCCATTATATACTCAGAAGAGATTTGTTTCTAGAGTTTTCATTTATCAAGGCATTCCTGTAGCTATGCACATATTTGTATTGACTACAAGGCTATAAATTTCCCCAAATAGTTAAACTCACCTAACCTTCCAAATAACATCCACTGGGAAATTATTGAATATCTGTGTGAGTCATTTTGGGCAGAATTAAATTTTTGATGTGCTGTATAATTGGGTCAATGGTTTAGAAATACATTTTGGTCATTATGAATGCTCTAATAAAGTGCTGTACTTCACTGAAAATTGGCAATACTCCTCAACGTGAAAAAGCTTCTGGGAAATCACTTTCCAGATGTATATAATTAGCTAATAAAATATAAAAAGACAGAAAGAGTATGTTAAGAGATCTTTGCTGAAGAACTTCATAATGTTTATACAAGGTTGGTGCTTAAAGTGTTAATACCTACTGCCCAGAGTAACCAGTGGGAGATTCAAGGAATGGAATTTCCTTCCTTTGTTATGTCATTTTCATCAGATATCTATCTTTTCTTTCACTCCAGATCTAGAGGAAATGAATAGTAGTGATAGAGGCAGATCTTTGCCTCTATAAAAGGAAGAGACTGCTAATGAAAAGTAAAGTAAAACAATGGAATAGGTTGCTTCAGTCTAAGTCTCCATCAAAGAGAAATTTAGCCATGTTTAGATGACCCTCTGTACTTCTAAAGTTTCTTCCAATTCTAAGATTGTATTATTCTATAAAGTGGAAAATGGGCAAAGAAATAATTATTCTTACAAATGGCTTCCATAATACTATATAGACCAAGTAAAATAAGCAGAGGCAGAAAAACAATACACACAATAATCATAACAATGAAAATGGAAAGAACAACAAAAATAAATTTAAAACTCTGTAGGAATAATGACCAGACTTGGCCATAGAGTAGAGTTGAAAAGTGCATCTCTGTTCCCTTTGCAAAGATGGAGGATCATCAATGTGGAATATTGCATATAAGCCTAACTGATAGACTTTTGTTGAACTGCTTTTTCTCCCCTCTCTTTTTAAAAATTTTTATTACATAGCTCACTAAGTAAGAGAGGGGTGAGAAATATATGTTTGGAAATAATAATGCAAAAGCACAAGGTATTAAAAGAACTGATATTTGAAGTAATAAAAAGATTAAATCTAAACAATCTTTTATACCTTTTAAAAGAAAAAAAAAAGTTTACTGAAGCTGACTAGGTCATCATCCTAAAGGTTTCAAAGAGATTTCATCTCATGAATAAGTTATACCCAAGGACATATAAGATCTGGGAGGGGAGCAATGGGGTTACCAAAATGGAAAAAAAAAACACAAGAAAATTAAGAAATTAGAGTCATTAAAGTAATTACAAAACACATAGAAGGGAACAGAAGGAAAGCCTGTAAGAAACAAACACATAGAACAGCTACAAAAATAACATGTTGCATTTATTATATAGTTAAAAATAAAAGCAAGCTGTTCATCACACACATTTGCATATAATGTACAATCCTCTTGATGTTCAATTGTGCATATGGGAATGTTCATCTTATTTGGTATTGACAGTTAGGAATGAAAAAAAAAGAAAGAAATTAGATCATAGAAAATATTTCCTTTCTCTGGACCCTTAAGCTCATGATCCATTGGTCAGCAGAAGGTAAAAGGATTGCAAGGGAACTGGAGCTGAAGCAGAGGTTCTTAGACTTTTTGTGTCACAGAACCCTTTTGCCATCTGATGAAGCCTTTGAGCCCCATCTCATAAAAATGTTTTCAACCGAATATAACAAATACACAGGTTTACAATGCAATTATCAGAATATTTTAAAAAATAAGTTCATGGGCCCCTTGAAATCTTTCCACAGATCCATGGATTCTTTGGCTGTCTCTCAGTCCCAAATTAAGAATCCATGGGCTAGAGGAAAATTAAAGAATAGAATACATTTTTAAAAAATCATTAAAACTAGATTTTGAAAAGAAAGGGGCATTTCTTGAGAAAATATGCTCATCAAGTCTGAAAATTATTCTGTTCAAAGTCTTCTCTGTCCTATGAGAATTCCTTGACAAGGAGCCAGGCTTTCCTACATTTAGATGGTCTTAAATGCTGTTAGAAGGTAGAGTCAACCAAGAGGCATTAGATCAGATTAAAAAATGCTCCCACTTTCTCATGTAAAAAGGAGACCAAAATTTAAAAGAAAAGGAAAGACACCTAAGAAAAAGACAATGCTTTTTGTCTTAGAGGGAGGGGCAGGAAACAGCTGACAATCAGGCTACAAATACTATAATGAATAAATATTGTTAACTCTGTACACATTTATTGGCCTTTCACCCAGTTCAAACAGGCCACTTCAAACTAAGTAGGTATCAGCAAACTGCACTGACTGGCTTTACACAGCTGACCTCAGTTAAACTTCAGATCTATGAGATTTAAAATGGTTGAGGTCTTAAACTGTAGTAATTAAAATAGTGGAAGATATAAATTGTGATAGATATAAAAGAGGGTGAGCAAATTTGACCGCAAGAATATGTTTCACTACAGTGTCTTGGGTTTTAAAATCAAATATAAGGTGGTCACCAGGGAAATATTCCCAATTATTCAAATACCCAAGTCAATTGGGTTTTATAGAGATTTTAATTAACAATACAATGAGTAATCAAAGAAAGAGAGAGAGAATAAGAAAGGAATAAGTATGAAGGGCCTCAAGCCAATATGGCCTAGACCTGAGTCTAAAAAGAGAAATCAGTCAGTTTTTTAACACTCACCACAAGGTCTGACTAAACAAGGATACTAGTGACACCAGGCCAGCGTCCTTCCTCAAAGAGTCTTCCAGCCAGAGATTGTTTCAAAGGGCCTCTCTCAAGAGCCTCCAGAGCTCCTACCCCAGAGGGACAGAGCTCTCCTTCAGAATGAGATTTCCTCCAAGAGCACTTCTCCTCAAAGAGATCTGTCTCCAAGGAAAGAGCCCTCAAGCATCAGTCCTCAAGGAAATGAGTCTCTCAGAATGAGATCCTCCAGAATGAGAATCAGAAATCGAGATTCCTGAATGAGATCCAACCTCTTATTTTTAAGGGCAAAATTTCCTCTGTCACCTCCCCTAAGTCCTTATATCTACCAATCACTATAGATGTTTCTAAAGGACCGCCCATTTTAAATTCACAGCTGAGTAGTTTTAATCTCTTTAGTAAGTCAGAAAAAAATGCTGCTGTGTCGACAAATTTCATTAAGAAAAAACCTCTGAATAAGTTATCACCCTTTTAGGTTTAAGTAGTTTACAGGTTGCCCCACCTATATGGGTACCTAGCATCCCATTGTATCAATTTTAAAAACAGGCCTGGCTCAAAGAACTCCTTGCCCCACCATAAGCATGGATCCAAGTACTTTCTTTGTTTAGCAATGAGTTTTCTGTCCTAAAGCAGTCTTAAGTAGGGTGGGGTAGGGATATTCAAGTAGAATTCTCACTATATGCTAAGGAATTTTTTAAAGTAGAAGATTCCCCAATGGGGAAATTTCCAACATTCATAAGTCTGAGAAATTTTAAGGTTTACAGATCATAGGTTTGAATTCCAGCTTTATCATCTTGTTATGTAATTGGCCTTTGTGTCGTGGTCTGTAAAACCAAGAGACTGGACTTAGATGACCTTTACATTTTCTTCTACTTCTTAATTGTACTATCCTATGGGCCTCTGCTTCTTCTTTTTAAAAAAATGAGGCTAATGATGTGTATAATATTTACCTTGCAAAGGCAGTTGTGAGGAAAAGTGTTCTGTAAATATTTTTTTTATTATGTCAGCAGACATTTGTTGACCTTTTTCTACTATGTTCCAGGTATCATGCTAAATTGGAGAGGCAAAAAAAATGGCCCCTGTTCTCATGAAGTTCACAATCTAATGGGGGGAACAATATTTAAAAGGTATAGAGAAACAAAATATAAATAGAAAAATTGGAAATAATCAACAGAGATAAGGCACAGACATTAAGAGGATTAGAAAAAGACTTTCTAAAAGGTAGGCTTTTGGTTGGGTTATGAAAGAAACTAGGGAAACCAGAGGTAGAGGTGAGGAAGGAGAAAATTCTAGGGAAAATGCTGGAAGCCTGGAGATGGGATATTTTTTTTCTCAAGGAACAGCAAGACAAAGCCAATGTTCCTGGATCACAGAATACTGGGGGAGTTCAGGGAAGAGGTATAAGGTGTTAAGAAGACTGAAAACATGAGAGGGGCAAGTTATGAAGGCTCTAAATAACAGAGGGATTTAATATTTGCTCCTGGAAGTGATAGGAAGCTATTGGAGTTTATTGAGTAGGGAACAACAGGGTCAGAACTTCACTTTTAGGGAGATGCATTTAACAACTGAGTAGAGGACAGGTTAACTGGAATTAGGAGAGACTTGAGACAGGGAAATCAATCAACAGGTTTTAGAAATAGGTTAAATGTGATGAGATAAGGGCCTATACTAAGCTGACAGTAGCATCTGATGACAGCAGGGAGCATTTTCTAGAGATATCACAAAGGTAAAATCATCAGGCTTTAGTAACAGATTAGATATAGAGTATTTTTTTAAAAGAGGGAGGAAGGAATTAAGGATTTTATATATATATATATATATATTATATATACACATATATTTATATATTTTATTATATTTATTATTTATTATTTATTATGTGTTATATATTTATTATATATTATGTTAATTATTAAGGAATTTATAGATTATATCATTAAATATTATATATATTATGTAGTTCCCCAAATATACATATGTATATATGTGTATATATATATATATATATAGTGAACGAGAGTTGTTAAAAGAAATCTAGATTAGGGCCTCTCTCTAATCAATTGAGGTAAATTTAGGAATTAAGACAGAAGAAATTTGTTACTATACCAAGGCAGCATACCTTGGTGGACTGGTATAAAGATAATTTTAGAGTTGTGACTTAAAATCTAAATTAATTGGTCACCAGGGAAAATCCCAAATAAAATACCCAAGACAGTCTGGAAAATTATGGTAATTTTAATTAATATAGAGGGAAGGACTGCCCATTATTTAGTTCTCATCTTCTTTGATTATATTATATTTTTTAGTTACTTAACACTTCTTTGTTAAATTCACCTTTTGTTAGTTACTTAAACTTTTTGTGATTAATTTACCCTTTTTTAGTTACTTAACACCTTTTTGTATTAAGATCTAAAAATAGACTTAGCTTAAAGTTCTAGTTTCACTATAAAGTAAGAAATAAGTACCTTCATTGTTCAATCAGGAGATTACAATATTTTCTTCACCATAAAGTAAGATTTAAGTAGGGTGAGTAATCTAAAGTTCACAAGACATTCCTGATTTTCTTAGACTAAGTAGGGTGAAGTTCACACTGGTCAGGATTTAATGTGGCCAGTATCTGCTTTTGGTAAACAAGATTAAGCAAGTTCCACATAATGGAAAGGCAATATTGATCAGTCTATAGTTGAAAAGAGGAGTTGATGTTAATGACATTATTTTCAGATAATCTCCTTATTGATTTTTCCAAGAGTGAGTTCCAAAACATAAAAATTCAAAAGACAGATAATACTGAGTTGACTATAAATTGGTCACCTCTTTTCCAAGAACTAACCTTCTATGCCTGAGGACAATCAAACCTGAAGAGCCAGAAGTCAGTCATCCTAGCCTCAGGCTATTGTCTTTCCCAAGCTTTTGTAAACTCATGAAACTTGGCTATTGCTTACCTCTTCCAAAAGACTATTTAATCACCCACTTTTCTGTAGTTTGGTGGAACTCCAGTGCTAAGGTTCTAGGTAGCTTCACAGATGATATTCTCCTTCTTCCTATTAAAGAGCTGATATTATTACTACATAAGTAGCTCTTTTTTTTTCTCTTCAAGTTGACAGAGTTAATGCCACTTCACCTCTTGTTTGGTCACTGTAATCATGGAGGAGATGAGATTAGAGTAGTCTCAGCCCCATTCTCATTGCAGTCTTATGCAGAGAGGGAATGGCTGAGCATGTATACTGACATTTTAGGCATAGTCAAGGTTAAAAAAAAAGTTTCAAAATGGAGCCCTCCAGATTGACTCAGTATAATAGCTGACTTCCAATAGAGTGACTAAGAGGATAGTGGGAAACTCAACAAAAATAAGGCAGTAGATTAAAGGCCCCACTTGCAGTCAGGAAGATTCATCTTCCTGAATTCAAATCTGGCCTCAGACACTGGGCAAATCACTTAGCTCTATTTGACTTAGTTCCTCATCTATAAAATAAGCTAGATAAAGAAATGGAAAATTATTCCAGACAGTATCTTTGCCAAGAAAAAAATGCTAAATGAGGTCATAAGTAAAACAACTGAACAAAAACAGCAATAATAGAGAAAAATAGAAAAAAAGCAGAGTTTGGGGAGAAAAGAAATGAGTTCAGTTTTAGAACATGGTGAATCTAAGATATCTACAGGACATTCAGTTCAAGATGTACAATAAGAAAGTGGAATTATGACTGTGAGCTTAGGAGAGAGGTTAGGTTGAAGGAAATTTGAGAATTATCAGCAGAGATGACAATTGAGTTCATCAAGTGAAATAGTATAGAGGAAGCAGTTTAGACTCATGGGTGACACCCACCATGCCTATTGGACATGACTTGGACAAAGATCCAGTAAAGAAGAATGAGAATGAATGGTCATACAAGCAGGAGAGGATCAAGACTGAGAAATATCATAGAAAAGAGATCATAAGAAAAGAGAGTATCAAGGAGAAGAGAATGACCTATAGTGTCAATGACTGCTGTGAAAAATTAACATTGAATTGCAATATTATGTAAAATAATTTTCTCCTTAAACTTCCCAAGGTGAGGCTAAAACAAGATGTTGCTAAACTTGAGGTAGCTACTCCCAAGTTCCTCCCCTCTCCCCAATCAAACTGGTTGTGATCTTCCTTCTTTTGTTAAGAGTGTAAAAGGATAAAAAGATTAAGAGTAGGCTGATCAGATGAAATTTGACCCATTTAAATCATAGTGGTCAGGCCATGTAGCTGATTAAAGAATATGCTAGAGACTTTTTTAATGAGGCAACCCCCCCCCAGTCACCCCCAACTTCCATGATGAAGTAATGGGGAAGCAGTTGAAGTCTAGTCCACCAATGGAGATGATAAGGAGAGGTTGAACTATTGGGCCAGAAAGAGGACGTGACTCCCTTTATAGGCAAGAAACAGGATTCATTTGGGCTCTCTTTTTCATGGAAGGAGCCTAGCCAAAAGAATCCATTATTCATGGGAATTGTCTGCCCCCAATAATAAACAATGTTATTCTTGGAGAAATGGTCTCATATTCTTTACAAGTTAAAATCTAAATGCTACCCTGCAAAGGGATCAAGAAAGAGGGAAATGACTGTAATTGTTATGGCTACACTTTATCCTTTGAGGAGTATGATGAGTGTTACACACCATGTGCCATGACCAAGAGTGAGGGATCAAAAGAGATACTCTAAGGGCATAGTTGCCAATAGAGCATCTTATCAAGCATAATGGTTGGAAATATTGTTGCCAACAAAATCTTAATTATGGAAGCTTATGGTCTCCATTTCTTATCACCATTATATAAGAAATAGAATTCTAGAATAAAAATTAAAAGCTGGCACATTATGTAATCTACTATCAGCTACCCTGGAAGGGCTTGATTTTTCTCTTTTATTTTTATAATCACTTAAAGATTCTGGTGGATGCCACTAGGTAGCTTCATGGATAGAGTGTTCACATTGGAATCAGGCTGATCTGAGTCCAAAACCTGTCTCAGGTACTTACTAGCAATGTGATCCTGGGCAAGTCGCAACCTCTCTCAACTTATTTTCTTGTCTGCAAAATGGGGGTGGGGGGGGGAAGTACCTATTTCATAGTTTTTCGGAGAATCAAATGAGACAACATATGTAAAGTCCTTGCAAATCTTAAAGCACTATGTAAAAGTCTGCTATGATTCTTGCCCTTGACCTCTTATTTTAGAAATATAGACTAAGGAATAAAGGAAGCAAACATGAAGGTGGGAGAATGGTGAAAGGTAATGGCAAAAACCACATGTAAGTAGTGGGCCACAGTCTGGTGACCAGCATTCCTGAGGAGCAAAGTCTCTTAGTTTGGGGAAATCCTTCATGAGAATTTTTTTTCCTGCAGACTTAACCCTGTGATTATGAAAGGAAACATTAGGAGGAAATAAAAGACCTATCTCTAGTGGCTTTCAAAAACCACTTCCCATATGTTCATGTCTATATTCTTGGCCATTCAAACTTAATTATCTTGTTTCCCATTCCCTCAGTTTTGCATCCTCAACTTGGAAAAGATAAGGCTAATTTGAACCCACACTAACACAAAGAGAGCTTAGAGAGATGCTTCACTCCCTTTTCTCTGAATAAGAAAGATTTCAGTTTGTGTCTAGCCCATTCATAGGTTTCCTTGACTCCATACCCTGGAACTATCTGTCCCAATGAGTATATGTGGACACACATGTACTGTGCTGGCCTCTCTATACTCCCTTTCTCTTTTCCTGATGCCCACAAAGATTGAGATCTTCATAAAATAACAAAGAAATAAGTGAGAAGGGGAAAGTTTGCTTACCCTATATAGTTCCAAATGCAAATTGCTTGTATCATCCCACATATACAAGAGACAATTGGGCTGATTATTCTATATTCCTGCCCTTAACAATACCTTTTTAGATCCACGTTGTTTCTTTTCAGGTTTCTCAAAATCCTGTGATATTTGTCCTTAAATGAACTGAATTCCTTTTTATTTCCAGGTAGTGAACATTTCTTTGTCAGGCTCTTTTGCTGGCAAATCATATAGAAGGCATCCTGTATCAAATTTCTTAGAAATATTATTGGGATTGTGTTGCTGGACCCCAAAATCTAGATTGTTCTCTTGTTGAGATCCAAGATTCTTTCTTTCTCTTCATTACAAAAATAGAAATAGAAAATAAGAAAACAAAGAAGCTGGCCAACATTAAAAAAATAGTATATAGAGTAGTAGAAACAGCCAAGGCAAGCATTAGGTCCAAAATGCAAGTAGCCAACTTGACCAACATGACTGCCTTCAACTTCAGGTTTGATTTTCCTCCTCCATTCTCACAGGAGAGCTCAGACATGCAATCTGAACAACTTGTAGTTGTGTTTTCTTGAAGTGTTAGGGGGAAAATAAAGTATTTCCAAACATGCCAAAACATGTTGTAACCCCTCTGAGAGAATGAGTCATCATTCTAGAGATGGTCATAACAATATCCAAAAGCTAATGGTCAAAATGTGAGGTATTGCTACAAGAAAAACACTATTGGGAAAGAATTCAAGAATTAGTTTCACCCAGGGAGTTTCAGTTTATCTTATTTGGACTGTGGTCTCTTAGGGAACTAGAATGAAGTTATGATGGCTATATAAAAATGTGGCTTCTTTTATAGAGGAGACTTTTGCAATGAATGACATATTTTACACAGAAGAATAGTGAGATCAAATATGATAATATTTGTAAAATCTCTTAGCATGGTGCCTCAAAAATAGTGGCTATTGTAGAAATGCTTATTCCTTCTACTATCAATCTGTTCTGGGAAGTCTGATGTATACTGGGGACTCTAAAATGGCTCTAATTTCCATTTGCTGATTGTATACATGATGCATTATATTGATAACCAAGAAGAGCTTGTTAATTCTGTTCTTTACCTCCCCTCACTCCATACTCTCCCTCAGAATCACACATATGATATTTTTAGTGAAGCTCCTAGGAAGAGCAAGGGCCACTAGTGTAGTTGAAAAAAGTATTCATCAAGTTCAAGAATGAATTGAGAACTTGGAATTTCCAAAATAAGCAATAATTTTTACTGAAGATCATGGATATTGCTTTTGGATAAAGATTATTAGTTGTTTGGTGTTTTGTTTTGTTTTCTGGCAAAGTAAAGCTAGTTGGTAGTTTGTATTGCTACTCAGAACAAAAGGGAAAAACACTGGGCTTGGGGTCAGGAAAAATCTCAAATCAAAGCTCACTTCTGACACCTTAATTATATGATCTTGGACATGCCAATTACCCCCTCTGAGACTCAGCCATTTTGTCTGTAAAATAAGGATACCTATAACATCTAATTGTTATTATTGTGAGCTAATGATAAAATCCCAGTAGAGTTTAAATGTATTTTATGATATGATGTCTCATTTCCATAGAAATCTTAGCAAATATCAAAGAGGAAGTGAGACAGAGAGGAAAGGACAGTGTAAACGATCTACCAAGTAAGACTCTAGATGACCTATTTATGTTTGAATTTGAAGAGCTGCCATCTGGTTGCATTCTAATAGTTAGAGATCCCAGCTGAAAAATCTTTAAGAAATCAGAAATTAGTTAGAATAAAGGAAAGTGACATTAAGATGTAAATTAAAATAACAGATGAGAAAGGAAATGAATAATCAGTCATTCATAAAGATATTGAAATGTTGACAGCCCAAGAGTTTAGAACTGTAATAATTAAAATGGTTGAAGGCCATAAACTGTAGTGATTAAATAGTGGAAGACTTAAATTGTAGTAGATATAATAGTGGATGAGTAAATTATGACCTCAGAAAATATGTTTTCACTACAGTGTCTTTTTTCAAATCAAATATAAGGTGGTCACCAGGGAAATATTCCCAATTATGAATATACCCAAGTCAACTGGGTTTTATAGAGAATTTAATTAATAATACACTGAGGAATTAAAGAGAGAAAGTATGAAGGGCCTTAGCCAACATGCCCTAGATCTGAGTCTTAAGAGAAAGATCAGTCAGGCCTTAATCACTCACCATAAGATCTGTTCAAGACAGATTCAGACACCAGTTCAGCCAGCCATCCCTCTCCAGAGAGGGATTCTTCTGACTGACTTCAAGAGACTGTCCCAAGAGCCTGTTTCCAGAGCTCTCTCCCAACAGCCTCCTTAGAGACTCCTCTTTTTTTAAGAGCCTGTCATCTCCTTATATAGGGAATTTTCTCCTATGTCACCTCCCCTAAGTTCTCCCATCTACCAATCACAGTAGACGTTTTTCAAAGGACTGACCATTCTTAGTCCACACCTAAGAAGGTGTAAATTTTTGAGTAATTCACACCAGGAAAGCTCTGAGTAAGTTTCTCAGCTCTTTGTTCCTTGTAAATTCACAAGTTGCCAGACCTTTATAGGTACTTATCTTAAGAACTTTTTTTCCTTATTATAAGTATGGGTTTAAGTACTTTTCATTGTTCAGAAAAGAGTTTACAACTATATCTTCCCCTAGGGCAGACTTAAGTAGGTGAAGTAGAGTTCTCACATTCCTGATCTAAGTAGAGTTCACTGCCCAAATGGGGAATGGTCTTAATCTAATCTTATGAAGTAGGGTCTGGGAATTTTTAAGGTTCACAGAACAAACATTTGAACAAAGTAGAAAGGAAACATGAGGGGAATAACAGCTCATTTTATATGGAGAGATTGGGTAGAAAAGATAATTTATTATGTGGATAATTAGTGTCTTATCCTGTCAAGATTCACTTATACAACTCACCCCACCACTGAAAAGTTGGGTTCCAAGATAGGTGATATTACCTCTCTTAAGACGTAATCCTGTGGGTCTATAGTTTCTAAATACTAGTTCATAAGCGCCCACTGGTGTGTTTGCCCTTAATAATCTGCCAGTACACTGATATATTTCTTTAGCAAAGGCATTCACTCATATGATCTATCAAGAATAGTGGTTATACATTGTTTCCTCTCCTTCTTTAACCTGGGGAAACATTTTCCTACAAATACAGAGTCCAGGAGGGAAGAGAAAGGTTGGCATAAGTTTAAATATAATGATAGCGGCACACATATGGCAAATATACTTGTCCAAATCAATTTGCAACTCAGAGATATGGAAAAGATTATTCATAACATTTGAGTTGTTCTGCTATTGGGATTATCTAGGATTGCCTTTCATAATGCATAGTATCTCCCCAGGTTGGTGGCTTAATTGGGCTTATACTTTGTAGGCTGTGGGTTTTTAGCTGGTTGGGATGATTTGTTATTTTGCTATCCTAAAAAGAGAATCCATCTCAGGCTCAGCCCTTTTTCAAAAACATTTGATTATTTTTGGAAAAAGATTGAGTGAACAGCTGAGCTAGGAATAGACTCGGGTTTTAGGGTAGGAGATTTTCTACCCTCCCAACTCCTTCAAACCAGGGGCAGCCAATGTTTTGCTTAGGACAAAAAGATATTTGAACTATATGTATTCATTTATGTATGTGGATCTGAGAAGAATTCTGTGCCCTAATTTCCTAACTCCATAATTGAAGAGACAGTAGCATAACATCTCAATATGAGAAATGTCAGCCATGGAGAGAGAAACACACAGCTTAATGTTAAGAGTTCTTGAGCCCAATTTTCCTAGAAAGAGTAAGTAGAGATTTCTTAAGCAGTTTGATCACTGATCTCATGAGAGAATGGTTAGGGATTTGCTTTATTAGAAACTGTAATAAAAATGTAAACTGACAGAAAACTTCTACTGATTGAACTAGAGAAGATAAACTGAGGAGAACCTGTTTCTTCAGCAATGACTGTTGTTCTCTAGCTGGCTGTGACTAGAGAGGCTGCTGCAGGAACCTGATGCTGCTTATTGGTAATGGAAGTAGAACAGAAATGCTGAGGGACGCTGCCACACAGAGATGCTGGTACACAAGGGACACTGCTTGTGGGATTTGCTCTGGGGTTTCTGCCTATTGATCCCTACTGATTGCTGATTGGTCAATCTATTTCCTAATCCCCTTCCTCCCTCAATCACTCCCTTAACCAACCTTTTCCTTTTGCCTCCCTCTCCTCCCAGATCTTTTTGAAGCCTTTGGCTCCTTCATCCCTCCTGAGTTGAACTATAATGATACTCTAGTTGCTTTTTCAGTAAAGGGGTTTATTGGGATAACAGGATAGGAAACTGAGGTAAGAGGGATGAGGAATTTCCCTAATCTAAATGAGGTAAATTTGAGGATTTGGGGAGTCACAAGTGTGACTCTTAGACAGTTAGAAAGATGGAGGACAATAGCAGTTCAAAATCTTCAGACAGTTCTCTCAGCTTAACCCCAGAAAGAAACAAAGTTCAAAGTCTCTCCTTTTCTCCTGACCAGCTCAGCTCTCTTATAGACCACCAACTCAAGCTTCTCTCCTGGTCAGCTTCCATTGCTCAGAGCCAGAGAGACTGAGACTAAGTCCCAAAAGCCAAGTTTCTCTTCTGTGTCAACTTCAACTGCTCAGAATCAGAGAAAACAAAAAAATCAAATCAGCCTCACAAAAGTCTTTCAGCCAGCTTCAAACCTCCAGGGAGAGAGAGTGTGTCTCCCAGTCAGAGACAGTCCAAAAGCCCCTCCCCCCTGTCAGCTCAAACTGCCAACAACTGGGGACATTCCATAGGAATCTTTTCTTGCACCTTGGTCCACAAGTCCTGCAAAATCTCTCTCTCTCTCTCATGTCCCTATCACAAAACTCCAGGTTCTAGAGTTACTAGACAAAAAGATTCTATAACTTAGATTTCAATTGAGAAAAGATGAATCTCTAAAGAGCTACTATGTCTTGAGTAAAATAGAACCACACATGTAGTCCCCAATGCCTTTTCCTTTAGTTCTAAATCCCTCTTGATTAGAGAAATGCAAACTAAAACAACTCTGAGGTACCACCTCACACCTATCAGATTGGCAATATGACAGTAAAGAAAAATGATAAATGTTAGAAGGGATGTGGCAAAATTGGGACACGAATGCCTTGTTGGTGGAGTTGTGAACTGACCCAACCATTCTGGAGGGGGATTTGGAGTGATGCCCAAAGAACTATAAAAGAATGCATAACTTTTGATTGAGTAATAATTATACTTGCTCTGTTTCCCAAAGAGATAAAAAATGGGAAAGGACCTGATCGCACAAAAATATTTATAACTGTTCTCTTTGTGGTGGCAAAGAATTGGAAACTAAAGAGATATCTCTCAGTTGGGAAATGGCTGAACAAATTGTGGTATATGATGGTGATATAAGACTATTGGGCTATAAGGAATGATGAACAGGATGATTTCAGAAAGAGGTGGAAAGACCTACATTAACTGATTCAGAGTGAAATAAGCAGAACCAGGAGAACATTATAAACAGTAACTGCAATATTGTAGAACATTCATATGTGACAGACTTTGCTACTAACAGCAAGACAATGATCCAGGAAAATTCTGAGGGACTTATGAAAAAGAAGGCTATCCATCTCCAGAGAACAAATTGTTGGAGTAAGAATGCAGATAAAAATATATGATTTATCACTTGTTTATTTGGGTAAATGTTTTGCGGGTTTGGTTTTTTAAGGTTATTCACTTAAAAAATCAACAATATGGAAATATGTTTTGCATGATAATACATGTATAACTCAGATTGAATTACTTGTCAGCTCTAGGAGTAGGGAGGGAATAAAGGAAGGAGGCAATATGGATCATATAGCTTCAGAAAACTGATGTGGAAATTTGTTATGAAAATAATAATAATTTCATTTGTCTAGTAATAATAAAAACTGTCCCTGTCTAAAAAAAACAGAATTTCTACTTGATCCTCTAGAATTTCTGAGAAGTTTTCCTTGATAGTTTCTTAAATTATGGTGTTTAAATTCACTTTTTATCATAATTTTCTGGGAATCTGAATACTCTTATATAGTCTTTTCTTCATCTGTTTTGTAGGTCAGTTGTTTTAATGATAAGATGCTTCATATTCTCTTCTATTTTTTCATTCTATTGATGTTGCCCCATTACTTATTGTTGTCTTGGGAATTCATTAGCTTCCCCTTGACCAATTCATGTTCAAATTTCTGGATCTCTTTTTCCATTTGTGTAATTTTTCTTTCACAATTTTCTTGATTTTCTTCTATTCTTATTTTTTTTTCTAATTTTTTACTCAACCACTCTCATTTGGTTTTTGATATATTTTTAAAATCCATCCAAAAGTTCTTTCTGGGGACTGGTGCTCATAGATTCTGTGATGTCCACTCTTTCAGCTCCCCTGTTTGGGGTCTCTGAAGCCAAGGCCACTGCTGATAGGCCCTTCTATAGTTAATTCCAGGAATATCCTTAAGCTCCAGGACATAGCAGGTAAGGCTACTGGATCCATTCTCAGGGCCTGTCTTGCTGATTCTAATTAGTTTGCCCTGTTTTTTTGTTTGTTTTTTTGAATTTTTTTTTCCATTTGAATTAGTTTATTTAGTCAATTTAGAACATTATTCCTTGGTTACAATAACCACATTATTTCCCTCCCTCCCCTCCACCCACCTTCTCACAGCCCACACACAATTTCATTGGGTATTACTCCTGTCCTTGATCAGAACCTATTTCCATGTTGTTGTTTACACTAGGATGTTCATTTAGAGTCTACATCCCCAGCCATATCCCTTTCATCCATGTATTCAAGCAGTTGTTTTTCTTCAGTGTTTTTACCCCCGCATTGTTTCCTATGGATGTGGATAGTGGTTTTTCTCATAGATCCCTCCTAGTTGTTCAGTATCACTGCATTGCCACTAATGGAGAAGTCTATTACATTCGATTGTACCACAGTGTATCAGTCTCTGTGTACAATGTTCTCCTAGTTCTGCTCCTCTCACTCCACATCAATTCCTGGAGGTTGGAGGTTGTTCCAGTTCCCAGGGAATTCCTCCACTTTATTATTCCTTTGAGCACAATAGTATTCCATCACCAACACATACCACAATTTGTTCAGCCATTCCCCAATTGATGGGCATCCCCTCATTTTCCAATTTTTGGCCACCACAAAGAGTGCAGCTATGAATATTTTTGTACATGTCTTTTTCCTTATTATCTCTTTGGGGCACAAACCCAGCAGTGCTATGGCTGGATCAAAGGGCAGACAGTCTTTTATCGCCCTTTGGGCATAGTTGCAAATTGCCCTCCAGAATGGTTGGATCAATTCACAACTCCACCAGCAATGCATTAATGTCCCAACTTTGCCACATCCCCTCCAGCAAACATTACTTTCCTTTGCTGTCATGTTAGTCAATCTGCTAGGTATGAGGTGATACCTCAGAGTTATTTTGATTTGCATTTCTCTGATTATAAGAGATTTAGAACACTTTTTCATGTGCTTTTTAATAGTTTTGATTTCTTTAACTGAAAATTGCCTATTCATGTCCCTTGCCCATTTATCGATTGGAGAATGGCTTGATTTTTTGTACAATTGGTTTAGCTCTTTATAAATTTGAGTAATTAGACCTTTGTCAGAGGTTTTTGTAATGAAGATTGTTTCCCAATTTGTTGCTTCTCTTCTAATTTTGGATTCATTAGTTTTGTTTGTACAAAAACTTTTTAATTTGATGTAATCAAAATTATTGATTTTACATTTTGTGATTTTTTTCTAGCTCTTGCTTGGTTTTAAAGTCTTTCCTTTCCCATAGATCTGACAAGTATACTATTCTGTGCTTGCCTAATTTGCTTATAGTTTCCTTCTTTATATTCAGGTCATTCACTCATTCTGATTTTATCTTGGTGTAGGGTATGAGATATTGATCCAAATCTAATTTCTCCCATATTGTCTTCTAATTTTCCAAGCAGTTTTTATCAAATAGTGGGTTTTGGTCCCCAAAACTGGGATCTTTGGACTTATCATAGACTGTCTTGCTGAGGTCATTTATCCCAAGTCTACTCCACTGATCCTCCTTTTTCTCTCTTAGCCAGTACCAAATTGTTTTGATAACCACTGCTTTATAGTATAGTTTGAGATCTGGGACTGCAAGTCCTCCTTCTTTTGCATTTTTTTTCATAGTTTCCCTAGATATCCTTGATCTTTTGTTCTTCCAAATGAACTTTGTTATGTTTTTTTTTTTTCTAATTCAGTAAAAAAGTTTTTTGGTACTTCAATGGGTATGGCACTAAGTAAGTAAATTAATTTGGGTAGGATTGTCATTTTTATTATGTTAGCTCATCACACCCATGAGTAATCAATGTTTTTCCAATTGTTTAGATCTAGTTTTAATCATGTGGAGAGTGTTTTGTAGTTGTCTTCATAGAGTTCTTGTGTTTGTCTCGGCAGATAGATTCCTAAGTATTTTATATTGTCTAGGGTGATTTTAAATGGAATTTCTGTTTCTAATTCTTGCTGCTGAAATGGTTTGGAGATATATAGCAATGCTGATGACTTATGAGGGTTTATTTTATATCCTGCAACTTTGCTAAAGTTGTTGATTTTTTCATGTTTGCTCTAGTTTTGATTCAAGGTCCTTACAAGCTTTTTTGGTTCTGTGTTGTTTGTTCAGGCTTGTTTAAGTTATCTGGTGGAACAGAGGCCAAGGAAGTCAGAAACCTTCCTCTCTTGATTGCTCAGCTTCATTCCTAAATTTTATCTGTTTTTGCTCCTTTTTGCATTGATTCTGCTGAGTTATTTTTGATTGTAGGGGATATTAGGAAGGAAAGGAAGCTTCATGCCAGTCATCTCCCCACAATTCTTTCACAACCATTTTTTTAAATTTGAAAAATTAATTAAATTAATTAATTTAGGATATTTTTCCATGGTTACATGATTCATGTTCTTTCCTTCCCCTCCTCCCACCTCCATCCCATAGCCAAGAGCCAGTCCACTGGGTTTTACATGTGTCATTGATCAAGACCTATTTACTTAATATTAATATTTGCATTAGGGTGACCCATGTGGTCAAGCAGTTGTTTTTCTTCTGTGTTTCTGCTCCCACAGTTCTTCCTCTGGATGTCTATAGCATTCTTTCTCATAAGTCCCTCAGAATTTTTCTGGGTCATTGCATTGCTGCTAGTAGAGAAGTCCATTGCATTCGATTGTACCACAGTGTATCAGTCTCTGTGTACATTGTTCTCCTGGTTCTGCTCCTCTCGCTCTGCATCACTTCCTGGAGGTTGTTCCAGTCCCCATGGAATTCCTCCATTTTATTATTCCTTTGAACACAATAGTATTCCATCACCAAGATACCGCAATTTGTTCAGCCATTCCCCAATCAGAGGACATCCCCTTGTTTTCCAATTCCTACACATTCTTTTTAATAACAATGTAAATGTTGCTATTCAAGATTTACTCCGTTAGCTTAAGATTTTGTCTTTAGTCAAAATTCAAATGCTCTTGCTAGTAATGAAATGTTGATTCTTAAACCATAATCCACAGTATGGTCTGAATGAATTTGTCATATCCTTCCCTACAAGCAAATTTTCTTGGGGATTTTTTTAAGACCTAAAGGATAAGAAAATAATAGGAAGTGGAGAATAGCAATAATAATTTAAAGGAACTATGTAATAGCTTCTTTTGAAAATCAGCACTAAGGCAACAAGACATTTTACTCATCATAGATATTCTTTGACAGGTCCTAAGTAATTCAAGGGGACATACCTCCATGACCTGTATTCTCTTCCTGTTTAAACCTTATGAGATCCCAAAGATAGGATTTAAATCTGGAAAGAACCCTAAAGATCATCTAATAAAACCATTGCATTTTGACCATTTGGAAATTAAGGTCCAGAATTGTTAAACTATCAAAAACAAGTATTTATCAAATTTCTATATTCTGGACACTGTGCTAACTAATATATAGGATACAATGAAAGGCCAATCAGTCCCATTCTATAAGGAGCTTATAATCAAATGGCATAGAAATGTGCAAATAACAACATACAAACAAGATATAAATTAGAGATGACTTTAGAGGAAAGCTCTAGCATTAGAATGATTGGGGAAGATTTTTTGTAGAACCTAAAATTATAGTAGCAATTTGAGAAATGAGAAGGTAGAGAAAAAAGGGAAAAAGAGATTAAAGTCTGAAAAATATGAGGAGTTGGAGAGAATGTGCTCTGTACAAGGAACAGTAAGTAGGCCAGTGTCACTGAATTATAGAATATGTGGAAGGCAAGAAGGAAGGTTTAGGAAGACTAGAGAGACAACCTGGGACAAGGTTAGGGAGGGTTATTTTGTTTTTATCTATTTCTACAATCTGTGAGGAAGGGAAAGAAAAGCAACTGCAGGGTGATGGCAGTGTCAGATGAAAGAAGGGAGTATATATGACAGATTTTATGAAGGCAAAATTAGCAGGCCTTGGCAACAGACTCCATATGAGGGTTGGGGATTTGAGAGACAACAAGGAATCAAGGATGTTAAAATATTTTGTTCAAGGTCGTTCAAGCATTAGGTGGGAAAGGCAGGATGTAAATCTAAGTCTTGTGATTTCAAATATCTTTCTACTATAAAACGATGATACCTGATAATCTGATTGATGACTTATTGGTTAAGATGATCTTAGTTGAGGGAGCAGCTAGGTGTCTCAGCAGATTGAGAGTCGTCTAGAGATGGGAGGTCTTGGGTTCAAATCTGGCCTAAGATACTTCCTCACTGTGTGACTGGGGGCAAGTCACATAACCCCCATTGTCTAGCCCTTACCACTCTTCTTCCTTGGAATCAATTTACAGTGTTGATTCTAAGATGGAAAGTAGAGTTTTGTTTTTTTTTTAAAGATGATCTTAGTTGAGTTTCTTTTTGATCAGAGAGATATATTTCTTTTTTTTACCTAGAATTTCCATATACTTGTATTTACATGAAAATATTAAAATGTAATAGACAGAAAGTAATGGAAGGTGTTAGTTTCATATGTAAGAAAACTTGCTACAGCAGAAATATATAGAAAGCTATCTTTTTGAAATGGAAACTTTTAAGTCCACCAGATACCAACTTCTATCCCATGAAATAAAATTCAGACATTCATCACTCAAGAATGAAGGATAGTTCCTATTAAACAAATGGGTTATGAAGCAGCATCAATCATGTTATCAAATTAAATTAAACCATTACTGCATACCTAGAAGCTAAATCTACTCTCTCCCTTACTCTAAAGACCATCAAAGCCCCTAAGCCTCATCATAAATTTCTCTAGTCTGATTCAAAAGTGCCTTGGGCAGGAATATTCAGAATCAAATTGTGATATGACTCAAGTGAAACAAATTAATCTCACATAATTTATATATATGTATATTTGGATTTTTAATCCAATAATTTTTAGACACTACAAATTTTTATATGGCCTTGGTACTTGAATAAACCACAGGGTAGTAAGTTATTCCTAAAGGGGGCTTTCCATCCACTTACTTCATGAGGTAGGGAGCTGTCCAGTGGTGGTCATGCTGTATAGTGATGATTAAAAGGTCATTCAGATCGTGACACCCCTCTAACCTGACTTGTTTCTTGGAGACTCATATCAGAGTTTAGCATCCAGGAAGACAAATAAACTGAAAAGACTCTTGCCAATTAACGAGAGTGAAAACAGAGAATCAAATGACATCTTGAATATCAAATTCAGTTCTGAGAACTACATTTTAAGAAGAAAATGGATAAACTACAACATATCTAGAGGAGAACAAACAGGATGATAAAGAGTCTTTTCTTGATGCCATTTGAGGATCATTTGAAGCAACTGAACTCAGTGGTTAACTTGAAGAAGAGAAGACAACGGAGGGGCATGATGGCTGTCTTCAGGAGTTTGAAAGGCTATCATCTGGTGGAGGAATTACATTTCTCCTACTTGATCCTTGAGAAAAGAATTATGAGCAGTGAGGAAAAATTCAAAAGAAGAAAATTTAGGCTCATTGTTAGGAAAATACACACACATCCCTTTCTAACAATTATAGAAAATGTTATATGTATTACAACCAAGTGGAATGGGTTGTCTTGAGAAGCAGGGAATTCTTCATTACAAGTCTTCAAGCAAAGGCTGGATAGCTGCACAGGATGATATAAAAAGAGATGATCCTAGAACCAAAAGGGACTACAGAGGTTTGTTTGTTTTTTCTCTCACATATGAGATAGAATCAATAGCCCCTAACCTTACTTCCAATTTTGGAATTCTGTGATACTGGGACTCTGTGAAGCCAGTAAAAGAACCATCGGGCTTAATGAACTGAATCTTCTAGTATGATGTTAAACCCTAGCCATAAGATTGTCTAATATTTTCAAGCTACAACACATTCATCTAGCACCTTATAAAACTCTTTTCCTCATGCAATCCAGTGAGGGAAAGAGTACAAGTATCCAGATCTTCATTTGACTGTTGAAGAAACTGAGGTTCTAAAAGATTTATTGATTTTGTTAGTGTAGCTTTCAATCACTATTAGACTCATGTCTATTATAAGGATTTTGGGAAGGGGAATAAGGAAGGATTTGTAACAGGGAATGGAGGAGGTGAAGGGACAGAGAGAATAAGGATGGCTGGTGAGGTAAAGGGAGAGATAACCACTGCACTGAGAGATGAACTTTGTATTCTCCCTTTTTCTCACACTCAACCCACTAGAGAGGTACCTCTGAGCTGATGTTAAGGCAAGATGAACAGGGGCAGTGTCTCAATGACTACACCTCTAGGGAATAATGGCATTTACTCTTCTCAGGGCTTGGCTAGTATTTGAAACCCCAGATGTCCCACTTGTCTGGCAGGCTGACTATCCCTGCTGGCTTTTGTTGTTTTGTAGCCAAGGCTAAATGGCTAGCCCAGCCCACCACTTTCTCTTTCTTTGTTCTTCTATGATTTTAATCTGACCGAGTTTCTTCCATATAAAGTTGTCTAATAGTTCAAGTAATAAAGAAGGGGGATAGGTTTGTGGGAATAGGAGTCCCTACAGGTTGGTTTTGTCCTATGTTAGCTGGACCAAAATGCCTCAGCTTCTCTTCTTCTTCTCTAATCACTGTCATTATCCTAAACTAAACAGATGTCAAGTGTCCTTCTTGGGAAGGTCAAGGGATGGAAAGGGTCTTCAGTGCGATCCTGTGAAGTTTAAGCCATCAGCCCCTTTCAGCAGCAGTTGTTGGGTTTTTGTTGTTGTTGTTGTTGTTCTTCTTCTTCTTCTTCTTCTTCTTCCTTTAGTTGATGATCTCAAGTGTGATAGGGAGAGGATATTTGCAGAAGAACTGTGTAATGCAAATGTTAGAGTGATTGACAGGAGCATGAGACTTAGAGTCACATGGGAGCCTAAGGGTCAGGATCTGGGCAAAGGCTTTGAGGTCCCAACAGTCTTGGCACTTCTCTTCTGATGGACCTGGAGTTGGAGGTTTGAAAACAGGTTTCTGGCTTTGGTGATATCAGCTGAAGAGAGGAATCTTTTGAACTGGCTGCTAGCAGCTTGAACAGAAGATTGAGGACACACTTCTCCCACTGGACCTGTTTTGGACAGTTATCATCTGAAGAGCCTGGCCCATTTGATTGGACTCCACTTGTGAGATTTGATTATTGGGGAAACGTATTGTTTAGATAAGAAAAGATAGGTTAAGATAGATTTATAAAAATTAAGGATTAAGATTAATTGCAATAATTCTCCTAACCCCTTTTTCCTTCCTCCCATTCCCAAATAATAAATCTGAATTTTTATGTTTTCTTCTTGTTCATTCCCCTAGCAAATCCCACTATTACACAAGATTACAGGAATCTTCTCTCTTCAGGATAAGGAAAATGGAGGCAAGGCTTTGTCACCACAGGTTGGGATCTTGAGGTCAGGTCCTAGTTCCTCTTTCACCAGAGTTCAAAGGGCAAAGACCTTTGCTTCTCCTGCAAGCCTCTTCTCCTGCTCGAACTGCTGCTCCCCATCCTGGCACATTCTAAACAATGGTTTCTCAATCTCAGTTTTCCTTTCCACACTATGAGGTAGATTTTTTTAAAGGTTCAAATTCACATTAACCTTTCTGTTTGAAATGTGAAAAGCCTTTAAGAAATGGCTCCTGGGGGGCAGCTGGGTAGCTCAGTGGATTGAGAGCCAGGCCTAGAGATGGGAGGTCCTAGGTTCAAATCTGGTCTTAGAAACTTCCTAGCTGTGTGACCCTGGGCAAGTCACTTGACCTCCATTGCCTTAGCCCTTACTGCTCTTCTGCCTTGGAGCCAATACATAGCATTGACTCCAAGACAGAAGGTAAGGGTTTTAAAAAGAAAAAAAAATTTTAATAAAAAAATAAAAATAAATTAAAAATAAAGTTAAAAATAAGGAAATGGTTCCTCACAGCAAAAGATTCTCTAATAGTGGGCTGCAGATTAAGATCCCAGACCTACACTGGAAAAAATATCTTTTTCCTGGGTGGCTCCCAGATTGATTTTTTCCTTTATTCGATGATTAAAGGGATATGAAGAAATGTAAGGATAGAGTCAAACATGAAAATTTATGAAGAATAAGATTAGATGTTGCAACAGTTAAAATTCAGTTTCTCTGCTAAAAGTATTATATTTTTTTGAGGTTTATTAAAAATTAAGAAATAAAGAAAATACAAAATAAGAAAGGACATGTCTAGGAGGGCTGAAATGCCCATTCAATTTCACTTACTACATCTTGAGAGATGCCTGTGCTTAGAAGCGGAAGCAGGGAGAGAGCGCGAGAAGTAGGCGGAGAGTCAGTTTAAATACAAATTGTGTTCTTGAACTCAGGTGAGGACTCAGGGTGATATTATAGGGAATTCTGGCAACTACCAAGGACTTCTGGGAATTGAAGTCTGGGGTTCAAATCTCCATTTTACATTCTCCCCATTTGATCCTATTGGGAAGAGTTTCCCCAAAAGGATCGTGAAAACATAATGAACTTAAAGAGTATAATAATTTGAGGATAAGAGGAAAAAAGAACAAAACCAATAATTTCTAGATGCATTGACAAAAAAATCAGTTAGGGGGCAGTCCCCTTTGGCATGAAAGTATAGATACAAATAAATGTTCAATCAACCATACCCAAAGTTCATTCTTGATCTTCTTGTGAAGCTTGTGGTTTGGAGGCATCTTCATGGTGTCTTCTCCAAACAGTTCAGTTTCTGGATTGGAGAGGTAACATGTTTCTTAACCTAAAATTCTTCTCAAAAGGAATTTAAACTTTGCAATTTAAAATAATATTTTTACATTCCCCCCCCCCCCTTGAAGAGGGTGATTGAAAACACAGGATCACTTAAGGATGCATGGCTGAGTTATGAGGTATATGAATCAATTGGCAAGAGAAATAAAAACATCAGAAAAAGGATGAAATATACACTATCAAAGTCTTATATGTAAAAATTCTAAGTAAAGGAAAAATAAATCTATAACAGGTCCTTGAATCAGAGCCCAATTAAAATGATATAAGCAAGTAAGCATTTATCTAATCAGTAGCCAGAGAAAGTTGACACACTATTAAAGACAGAATAGGGACCAGATTATAGGAGCCAGGCAGGAGCCAAATTTGAGATACTCATCTGTAAGTATTTTCATAGAGTGTGGATACAAGGAAGGCCTACGTCTTAACAGATGTTAGGTTTCGCAACCTTGAGTCTTCACACTAGGTTCAAGTCCTTTGTATTGGTTTAGAAGTGCATCAATCCTTCCTGGATGTCTGAGACATTTACTAGTTGTGTAACCCTGAGCAAGTCATTTAATCCTTGTTTGCCTCAGTTTACTCATCTGTAAAATGAGCTGGAGAAGGAAATGACAAACAACTCCAGCATCTTTGCCAAGAAAAACCCAAATGGAATGACAAAATCAATCATGGCTGAATAACTGAACAAGTATAAAAATTCATTTTTCCCCTAGGTAGAAGTCAGTACCAGTCCAGATCTTTGACCTATACTCTTGGTGAACTCTGTTCCCTGTTCTCTGCTTTTAATGACTGCTCCTATTTGACCCAGGTAAGAACTCAACAAAAACTCATCATTTACTTTCTCTGCTGTCATTTTGTGCTGCATTTTTAATTGCTAGTGCTCTACTTCCTCACCACAGTTCTCTCCTTAGAAGCATTAGCCAAAGCCCAAGGCTGTGACAAATAAGTCCAGTAGCCACACCTACATTGTAAGTCATCAGTTTTGGGAATACAGTAAAGAAAGGCTAGATTCCCTCCTTTAGCCACCTTGTCCTGAAATGCAAACCCTTCAAGCTTTTGATTCTGGCAACATAAATGGCAGATAAGGGAGTTACCAGTTTTTTTTTCTTTAGTTGGCATTGGTATCCTGAACTTTCCTAAATTTATATTAAGAAAGAAATAAAAAATATATTCTCCAATTGGTATTTAGAGTAAGGATGTCAAACTCAAAGAGAAATCATATATGAGGATCCCTGAGTGCTTCATATTGACTTAGAAATGTGGAAAGGAAAACTGAAGCAAGTTTTGGACTTTCTGCCACTCAGGTGGAACAAATAGGAGTTGGAATGCTAAAGAGAAGATATTGACAAGAATGACAGTTGGGGGGGGGCAGGACTTGGAGAGTGACAATTGGGCTTGTGGGACTTTCTTTCCTGGCCCTCGGACTAGAAGGAGCACTCTCTTTCTATCTCAGGATAGAAGTACCTCTATTCCTGGATTTCCCCAACTGTTTGCTCTTTCTGGATTCCTGTGGTCATGTCAACAAACAAAAGAATTTAGGGGGAGCAGTTTGAACTGTAAGGCCCATCTTTAGGGGTGTCAGCCAGAAGAGACAGGCCTAACCTGAAGATCAGAACCTTTTCTTCCTCTTGCTGGCTACTGCTAAAGACTTTGAACCTAAAAAAGCTAGCATAGACAGGAATAAAAGAAACCCTCCACCATCCTGTGAGGCCTGGTCTCAGCTCAAAAGCTGAGAGACACTCAAACCCAATCTATGGATTGCCTCTTCCCTGGTACCTCCCTAATCCAAACTTTTTATTAAAATTCATCTTTATTTAAATAAACCTCAGTCAGATAAGAGGATAACAATCATTTCAGGGGGACATAGAGGGAGCTGAATCTGAGGACAGACATTCAACTATAAGTAGACCTTGGGGGTGGGGAGGCTTGTCCCTCAGGGGGATCCTTGTGCTTACCTGCTCTGGGGTATCTTTAACATCAATAAATAAAGAAAAGATCCCCTCAGGCTATCATAGGTGGCCCATTTCTTGGCAACCCCAATTTTCAAAGATAGCCTCTCAGCAGGGGTATCTCTCTCCTTTTACCTCACCGCAGCCATATTCCCTCTCTCCCCTCAACACCTCCATTCCCTGTTGCAAAACCTTTCTTATCCCCTGTCCCTCTTCAATCCTCTACAATCCCTTTAATTATTACAGAAAATAACATATTGCCACTATTTATATTTTATTATATTTGTATTTTGGTAAATATTTCCTAGTTGCATTTAACCTGGGTTAGCACACTCAGGAGTGCTGGAGAGCAGCTTGTGCCCTGGGGCTGTGTGTTCAATACTTCTGAATTAGAGGTAATCTATCAGCATGTCTCTGGAGGTTTGGATTTGTAAAAGGGTATTATAGATGTTATTGTTCCTTCTTATGTTCTCAGTCTCCACAATTTTCATCTCGTCCCCTGTGTACTTCATCCCTAACTCTTGCTGAACTGGGAGAAATCCAAATATCCCATCCACATGTTGAATTAGCTTACTTTCTTCCTAACATGGAAGAAATACAACTCACAGATTCTTTATGAGGTTTATTATACTAGTGAGGATTCTAACGTTAGACCTTTGGTTTCCAAGTCCAAATCTCTTTCCTCTATCCCATACATACTGCCAATAGTCCATTTAGTTTTGTCCCTCACTTAACCCTTAAACCAACATGACCCAGAGAATTCCTCTTGTGAAATCTTGAATGAAATCAGAGAAAAAGGCAAGCAAGTTTTTCACAAAAGAAAAAAAAAGAGGGATGCCAGATTCCTTTAGAAACTGGGCTCCCCCATTCATAACCTTTTGGTCACAGAAATTTTCATTGGGTAGAACTTCAATGATATTGAGAAAGTGAAAGGAATACTAACTATAATAATTAGTTGGATTTGCTTAAGTCTGATACATAACAATAATCCTTTGTGACTTTAAGCTAAGCTTGAGAAATTGAGACAACTAGTGTCTCAACCTGACTAGGCTATTCCAATCGAACCTGAATTGGGAGCAGCCTTATTTTTTATTTCAACTAAGAACACAGTCAGAGATGTTCTGGATGAAATTAATGTTATTGGTCTATCTCCCTGGGACCCTAACCTACATCAAGAATTTGTTGTCCCATCTTTTTCCTCAAGCTACAGTGTTTTCTTCTTTTTCTTCCTCATTTTGATACAATAAAAAGTTGACAGTCCTATGTCTAATGGGCTTCTCTCCTTAGGAGGAAAGTTCCATATGCATGCTGTTCTGCTGAGAAGAAATCAGTAAACGTGCCCTTTGGCTCCCATCTGTTTCTGCCGTCTTTCTCTGGTGCGGGGGCCAGATAGCTGGGAAAATGGTAAATAGAAAATCTCTTCAAAGATGATTTAGTGACTGATTTTATTAAATGATAGCTATCCAGGGGCCTGAATTTTTCTTATAAGTAACATATATATATATATAACTTATAAGTAATTTAAGCTCTGGAATTACCTGTCAGTGAGGTGAACAACAGATCTGGACTCCTGCTTAGGAGGACCTGCTGGAGATGATGTATCATTTGCAAAGCCTTCAAGAAACTAGGGTTACTTTTGTCTTTGGTGAAGCATCAGAAGAAAACTTCAAAAGAGAACACAAGATCCCATGGCCAATAAAGAACAAAAATCTTAACTTCTGATTTCTAGGTCAGTGTTCTTTCCAAGAAACCATTTGGCAAGTTCATTGTATCAAAGGTGATATTCCAAGATAACAGTAACTAGCATTATAAGGTGATTTCCGTTTGCCAAGTTCTTTGTATTCATTTCACAATAACCCTATAAATTTATCATTAATATCCACATTTACTGTTAATATCCACTGAGGAAACAGGCTCAATTTGAGTGCCTTATTCAGGGCCACAAAGCAATTCCTATTACATGTAGAATTAGAACTTGAGCCCTCCTGACTCGCAGATCCAGCATTCTTATCACTATGGACCACAATGAATCTTTCTTAATATTCAACACACAGTAATGGCACTTTATTCAGGATAGATATGGGCTTAGGGAATGTTAGTTTAAATTAACATTAGAAAGATAAATATACACTAAAGAGCAAAATAATGAAAGAAATGTCTCTAGTGGAGTTCCAGACTAAATAGAGATGATCCACGGACTATTTATTGTTTAGAACCATCCAGATTATGTTTTCCTTCTATTAGCAGACCATTTGTGTCTTGACCATTAAAAAATGTCCCTTTCAAGGCCCAGTCTATATTAAATAAAACATTTAGCTTTAACCCCACAAGGACATCTTTAGTGGTTTCTTGACTTCAAAACAGAAAGTCAAGATAAATATCACATAATTTTGTAGTGTGTTCTCTGGAGGCTTATAGAGGACTGCAGCAGTTCTTCACTTACGTTTTTTTTTTCAGATTTTACCCAAGCTTCTTATTAATTTATTATTGCATTTATTAATATATTTATTAAGTACAACAATAGCACCATCTATTGGCCTGTGCTATCTATTACTTTATCTCTTAATTGTATGACATTTAGCTTTCATCTTAACTTTTTTCCTCACAATTTTTATTAAGTACCTGTTATGTGCAAGGCTGGGAATTGCTTAGTTTGGGAGAGTAGCTCCCTGAATGAAAAAACATTAAAAAACATTTTAGATAAACAGATTTGAAGGGACTATGGAAATCATTAATCCAATCACCTATATTTTACAGATGAAAAAATTTGTCTAGAAAGGCTGTGACATTCAGAATGGTGCAGCATTAGGTTTCTAACCCACGTCGCCTGATTCCAAAGCCACCATCCTTTACACTGCAGAATTCCCAATCAATTTCATCTTATAAATAAAGAACTGAATATGGATAAATGTGCATCTCTTTTTTTTGGAAGTCCTCATTTATGTAACTTCCAAATTTGTCACGTAAGTATTATATGTACAGCCTTCTATTTCATAATGATGAAAAATCTAGTGAGTGAAGTTTAAAGAACTAAGCCTGATTCTTAGCTCTCCCACTTAATTCCTGTGTGACAGAAAAGGCACTTAACCTCACAACATCAATATTCTTATTTATAAAATTGATATAATGTATTTTCTTCCCTACCACACTGTTGGGAAGACTTAAAAAACATATTATATATGAGACACTATGAATATAATTCAATTTAAAATTTTTTCATGTATTTTTTATTTTGCTTCCTTCTCAGTAATAGTTATATTTCCTTCAATTATATAAGAAGTATCTGCATTTTGAGTAGGAAGGCAAACGGTTCAGTGGATAGAGTATTTGTCCTAAGTTCAAATCTAGCCTCAAATACTTATAAGCTGTGTGACCCTGGGCAAGTCACTTAACTTCTCTTTACCTGAATCCACTAGAGAAGGAAATGGCAAATTACTTCAGTATCTTTGCCAAGAAAACTGCATGGACAATATGGTCCATGGGATTATGAAGAATAGAACAAAACTAAACAACAAAATCTGCACTTTAATTCTTTTTTTTTAAATCCTTACCTTCCATCTTGGAATCAATACTGTGTATTGGTTCCAAGGCAGAAAAATGGTAAGGGCTAGGCAATGAGGGTTAAGACTTTAATTCTTCTGAGTGACTCCTGGTATAGTAACTCCCTCTCTCCCTGTCACCAAAGACAATAGCTTTTCCATGATTTATACGTACAATATTCACATACCTTAATACTACAAGATTCTCTGTCCTTATTCATGAATATTCTATTCTGAAGGAAGGTATTTTGCAAAGACATTCAATAGATGTGGTGAAACAGAAAAAGACAGGCAGGAGCAGGTTGGAATGTTGAAAGCAGGGGGTTCTGGGAGAGTAATGGACTCTGGGAGTCAGCTAAGGGGAGCCAGCTCTGGACTATGAGGAGGGAGCCAGCTCTGAGTGCCCACTCCAGGACTGGAAATAACTCATTCCTGACTGATTCCTATCTTATCTGGAGATCTACTGAAATCCTGCAACTGATTTTGTTTCACTGATAAAAGCAAGATTTGTGTGGACCTCATAAACTGTGCAGTTTGCCCTAAGGGTAGGAGATTGGTCCTGAAGCTTGACCTCTCAACTGTCAGCCATCCCTAGCTTCCAACATTCCAACCTGCTCCTGCCTGTCTTTTTTCTGTTTCACCACATTCTATTGCATGTCTTTGCAAAATACCTTCCTTCAACACTCCCACAATCCTAACATTTTATCTTCCCTGGGACCTTAAATTTTGTCTCTTCTCTTTGTCCTTTATGCTATTGCTCCTTTCTTTTTAAAAATTATTTTCCTCTCATCTGAAATTCTGATCTCTATTAAAATGTTAAACTGTTAATAAACTAAAGTATCAAACCTCCAAGGGATTGCTTCTCCCACAACCTATTTTAAGGGGAGAAATATAGTGCTTTATTTAGGCTAAAGAAATAAACATATAATCTTAGGAATTGGGGTCACAAGTAATCTAATGGATGATATATTTTGGGCCTATGTTCCATCACTCATCCTGGGGACTCCCCAATTCCCTCAAGGAGTGGCTTGAAAGTGGAGGGTTGTGGGGGCAGCTAGGCAGCACAGTGCATAGAGAGCCAGACCCAGAATTGGGAGAATCTAAGTTCAAATCTGACCTCATATATTTCCTAGCTATGTGACCCTGGGCAAGTCACTTAAGTCCATTTGAGTAGTACTTGCCCTTCTGCCTCACAGTTTTTATAAGACAGAAGGTAAGAGGCAAAGAAGAGAAAAGAAAAGAAAGGAAAGGAAAAGAAAGGAAAGGAAGAGAAAAGAAGAGAAGAGAAGAGAAGAGAAGAGAAGAGAAGAGAAGAGAAGAGAAGAGAAGAGAAGAGAAGAGAAGAGAAGAGAAGAGAAGAGAAGAGAAGAGAAGAGAAGAGAAGAGAAGAGAAGAGAAGAGAAGAGAAGAGAAGAGAAGAGAAGAGAAGAAGAAAGGAAGAGAAGAGAAGAGGAGAGGAGAGGAGAGGAGAGGAGAGGAGAGGAGAGGAGAGGAGAGGAGAGCAGGAGAGGAGAGGAGAGAAGAGAAGACAAGAGAAGAGAAAGTGGAAGGATGGGAATTGCTAATATCATCAAGATAGAAGAGCAAGGACACTTGCAAATGAAGATTTCCCTGGGGTCGTTTATAACCTGTCTCTACTCATATCAACTATAAATAAGGAACCAAAATTAATTTATTGCTTCTGATTCTACCCTTTATGTCTGCCATGTCAACCTAAGTCTGATTTAGGAAGTAGTTATTTTGTACAGAGAAGGTTCTGAAAATAAAGGGCAATGGAGAGGTGCATGGTAGTTTGTGAGTAGTCTGTAATGTACTAGCAAGATGGCAGACTGGGGAAAAAATTAAGGTACCATCATATTTAGCAGAAGTGTTGATTAGTAATGGACATCTTGGATTTTCCATTGATATTCAGGCAGCATCAAAAGATAGAGGGGAAGATCTCTAGCTGTTTAGTTGGATCCCTTGTGTAGGATTTTCAGGAATGAAGGCTGAATAGGATTGATTGACATGGATGAGTTACAATATTTACCGTTAAATGTGTCCATACTGATAAATTCATAGTATGTATAGTGAAATATCAAAGTAATTTACTTATATGAAATGATGAAGAGTGAAACAAGTAGAACCAAGAGAACATTATATACAGCTACAGAATTATTATTTGAAGAATGACTTGTGTTTGTCCACCTCTAAAGAAAGAACTAAAAAACAGAAATAAGAAAAACATAGTTTTATACATACATATATCTTTTTGTCAAATTATGCCTTCTCTAGTGTGAGGAGGGGAAGGAGGGAAGGAAATACTTGGGAATTTTAATATAACAAATTAATTAATTAATATATTTTTAAAAGAAAAAAGTAATTTATCTTTCTAACATTTTCTCCCAATATTCCCCTATATGAATCTATTCTTCTAGTCAGATTGGTCTTATCCTAGTGCCTCAAAAATATCAACCAACTTCCCATACCTGTTTTATTCAAATCCCCCCCCCATCTTTCAAAGCCAATTTTGTTTTCTTTCTTCTACAATAATAAGAATAACTTCCACTTATATAATACTTTCAGGTGTACAAATAATTTTCTTTAAAATAACCCTCTGAGGTAGGAAATGCAAATATCGTTGCCCCCTATATTATAGATGAGAAAACTGACTCTCAGAGATGTTAAATGACTTGCCTTAGATAACGAGACTTGTAAATTGTGGAATTTGACTTAAACTCAAGTTTTCAGACTGTAAGACCATGGCACATTCCATTATATCATCTTTTCCTTCACTATTCTAGTTCATTGCAATCTATATGTTCATTTCCTGATTCATAGTCAGCACTGGATCATAGACACCTTATAAAATTTGTGCATATTATCTTTAATCCATCATTTTTGCTTTGTGGTTCTCCAATTAGATTCTAAGATGTTTGAGAAAACAGTTATATATTATATATCTTTGTATATAAGACATCTAATAGCATCCAACACAAGGCTTTAAGTAAAGCTGACTTCAGACATTTTCTAACTCCATGACTCTGGACAAATCACTAAACTTCTAATTGCCTAAGGTTCATCAGTTATACAATGGAAATACTAATAGGAGGTACCTCCTAAGGATTTTATTAGGGTCAAATGAGTTAAATTTGTAAAGTACATATCACAATGCCTGGCACATAGTAGGCACTTGATAAAGGCTTATTACTGCCTCAATAAATATTTCCTGAACCAGTCAATTCACATTATAAGATAGTCAAGAACAAAATATATGCTATAATGTGGGAGTTTATAAATTAAGAAAATATATCTTATGAAATGGTTTTGAAATAGTTATTTGTAAGAGATGTGGAAATCATGAAGGTTTTCAAGGTTAAGAGTTTTTTGTTTAAGACTTCTTTGCTTCCTGTTTTTTTGTTTTTGTCCAGAAAGTGAAGTGTGCCCCAAACATCTGACCTGGTATCTTGTCTCTTCTCCCTCAAAAATGTTTTGTTGGTAATCTTATCAGCTTCCATCGATCCAGTTATCATCTCTGTGCTGATGATTAATCAAGCAAACAATGAACTTTTATTAAATGTCTATTTTGTGCCAAGCACTATGTCAAGCTCTTATTCTTAGGTCTATTTCTTCAGCTCTAACCTGTACCCTTATCTTCAATCTCACAAGTCCAAATGATGAATGAACATATTGAATTGGATATCTAGGTAGCACAGTGACAGAGCACTGGGTTTGGAATCAGGGAACTTATCTTCATGAGTTCAAATCTGGATTTGGATACTTACGAGCTATTTAACCCTGGGTACCTTCTTTGACTTAGTTCTTCATCTGTCATATGACAGATAGTAAACCACTCTAGGACCTGTGCCAAGAAAACCCCAACATGAGGTCACAAAGAGTCTAAAATGGTACAACAACACAACCTTATTAAACTCAACATGTTCAAAACTAAGTTCATTTTTCCTCTGTGTCCCCACTATTTCTCTCCTAATTTTCCTTTTATGGTCAAGGTTACCCCAATCCACCCAGTCCCCCATATTTGAAACCCAAATGTCAACTTCAAGTCTTCATTAACATGCTCCATATCCTATCAGTTGTCACATCTTATTACCTCTACCATTGCAATATCTCTCATATACAATCCTTTCTCTCTTTTGAGATTTGCCAATACCCTGGTGCAGACCCTCATCTCCTCATATCTGGACTCATGTAATTGGTCTCACAGCCTTAAAGTCTTTCCTAATATTGGTCATCCTCCACGGCTGTCAAATGAATCTTCCTAAAGTGCACATCTGACCATGTCACCTCACACCGCCATTGAATAAACGTGGTTCTTTATTACTTCAGGGATAAAATTAAAAATGGTCTGGCTTTTAAAGCTCTTCACAACTTTATCCCTCTCTGCCACCTTTCCCATCTTTTTACATTTTTTTCACCCTGTCTTCCCACCCTCCCCTGAACACATACATGTTCTGTAATCCAGTAACAATGGCAACCTCTCTATTCCTTGGACACAACATTCCATTTTTCTGATTCTTAGATAGTCTTTGATGAATATCTCCCATGCTTCTACCTCTTTCCCTCTTAATCTCTAACTTCCCTGGCTTCCTTTATGTCTCAGCCAAAAAAAAATTCCTACCTTCTACAAGAAGCCTTCCCGTCTTCCATAATATTGTTTGTCCATAGTCCATTGGATAGTGGATTTCTTCAGAGAGTAAAGTGTTTGGATTTTCTTTGTTTCCCCAGAGATTAGCAGCATAGTTTTGGTTCAAAATAGGCATTTCATAAATGCTTATTGACTGACTGACGACTGACTTAATTTTCTTCTTCCCTTTCTTCCTCTTTCCTATGTTGTTCAGTCATTTTAAGTTTTAGCAGACTCTTCATGACCCCTTTTGGAGTATTCTTGGAAAAAATACTTGAGTGTTTTGTCATTTCCACCTCCAATTCATTTTACAGATGAGGAATTAGGGCCATTAGGGTAAGTAATTTGCCCAGGGTAACATAACTATTAAGTGCTTGAAGTCAAATTTTAACTCAGAACTTCCTGACTTCAGGTCTAGCATTCTTATCCATTGTGCCATCTAGCTGCCCATATCACAGGAGGCAGCAAATGACTCCAGGAAAACTGGGAATTATTGGTGGGGCTTCCACAAAACACAGTAATGGAGTCAAGCAGAGGAAAGTCATTTCACTGCAGTGTACCTGAGGAAAGGTCTCTTCTGACCAGATTGTATCCCTACCTCCCACCAACATACATTCATTTAATCCGGTAGAGTGAGAGACCCAGGAGTCAGACAAAAGAATCTAAACTCACTTCTGTTAAGAAGTGAGGGGTCCCCACATTTAATTATTTAGCACTCATTGACTTAAATCTGCCCTCACCAAAACCCCATGGACATATTACCCAAAGAGTACAGTAATCTGCTCTCATCTCTGAGTCCAGCATTCTCACTCATTTGAGACTTTCTAAAATTGTCCACATACCAGAAAGAAATTGCTTTTATCTTTGAGTTTACCTCGAAAGGAGGATGGTGGGAGGGGTACATGAAGGATGTTTTAGAAAGGCAATAAAAGTAATGAACTGTTCTCTTCCTAAGGGGGTACTGGTGAATGTGAAGGTAATTTGTATAAGTCAATTTGCCCAGTGCCACAGAGTTAGTAGATAGCAGAGGGAGGAAGAGTGAAAGGGAAAAGGGAAATTAGTTTATTCCAGATAAAATGATCAGGAAAGGCAGCTTCATGGAAGATAGGATGCTTCAGCTGGTGTTTGAAAGATGTGCAGTCAAGATGCTTAGAGGGGACCAGAATAACCCGTTCTAGTGTAACCTTTCTTTATGGCATGGGCATCTTTGACAGTCTCATTGAGACTTAAGAAAGGGATGGAGAAAATGTTAATAATTGAGGTTAAGCTTAAAAAGTATATCCTCCTGAGATTAAACATTTATCAGTCATTCCCCCAAAGGGGGAATGAAAATATCACCTTTGCTTGCCTCAAATAATTGTTGTATAAGTATACACTGAATTTGAAAGACCTTTAAAAAGCTAACGGCGCTGCATAAAGTTTTAGTGGCAGTAATAGAAACAAAACTGACTCTGACAAGCCACGATCTCATCTAGTTTCAGTTTCCACATCTGGAAAATGAAGTAATTATCCTTTCCTCCTCTTTGAAGTTTAAATGAGATAATGGCTGCCAAAGTTCTTTGGAAGGAAAATATGTTGGACAAGTCTGCACCATTATTATGGTGATGAGGTGAGTCTATTCCATGGAGAACCTTCATAAAATCATAAATGGAGTGTTGGAAAAGACCTCAGAGTCCATTTAATCAGCTGCTTTCATTTTTACATATAGGGAAGCTGAGGTCTAGAGAAGTTACGTGAATTGGTCAAAGTCACATAGGTAACCTTAGGTCTTCCCTCTGAGAGTATCACACACACACACACAGTTCCCTTGCAGCTTCAGCTATGTTGGAGGGGGAAAAACCACAGATTAAATACCTTTCCTCAAGCATTTTTAGCCTTTTGGGACATCATCATTTTACAAAGCATTATAGAATTTTTCTGTATTAAGATGAGAACTTTGAAAAATGGAGACAATGTTGTGGTGGAGGCAACTGGTGGTTCAGTGTTTAGAGTGTTGTGCCTGGAGTTAGGAAGACCTGAATTCAGATCTGGCCGTAGCTACTCACTAGCTCTGTGACTTGGTCACTTAAGCCTCAATTCCCTTATCTGAAAATGGGGATAATAATAGTAATACCTACCAGGGTTGTGAGGATCCAATGAAATAATAATTTTAAAGTGCTTAACAGTATCTGGCACATAGTAAGTTCTGGTCATTCCCTTTTTACTTTCATCATCTCCTTTTGTAATATTTTATTTTTTCCCTGTTATGTGTAAATGCAATTCTTGGTATTCATTTTCTAACATTTTGAGTTCCACGTTTTCTCCCACATCCCCTCCTTAGACAGTAAGCAATTCGTTATTAGTTATACATATACCATCATATAAAACATATTCCCCTATTTGGTCATGTTATGGAAGAAAACACAATTTCTTTTAAAAAAGGGGGAAAGAGCATATAGTTTAACTATAGCCCCACATCATTCTTTGATTCCTGTTCACTGTTGTGATCAGTGTTTTCACTCATTTTCCTTGAAGTTGTGAGCACTCCTTTATGAAAGTAAAGAACCAGTATTCATCAATCAATCAACAAACTTTTTTTTATTAAAAACCTAGTATTTCCTAGATTCTGTGCTAAATCCTAGAAATATAATGGCAAAAAAATCAATACAATCCCTTAGCCAAAAGAAAAAATCAAAACAATCCCTTCCCACAAGAGATTATTTTTTATTTTTGCCCATTTATTGAAGAAGAAAACACATGTAAGTATAGATATATACAGAATCAAATATATATATGTATATATATATATATATATATATATATATATATATCAGTAGTTATACCAGGAAGTCATTCACAGTTAGGGGAATCAGAAAAGACTTTCTATAGAAAGTGATACTTGAGCTTCCCCTTAAAAGGGAAGGGGTATTCTATGAGGCAAAGTTGAGGAAGACATGGTGGGGATAGGTCTTTTATAATATGTCTACTCTGCCTGTACTATGGTAAGGAGGTCTAAGGATACAAAAACATGAGCAAAAATCACCTCATCCTACAAGAATTTACAAATGATTTTCAGATTATGAAGACTGAAGTAATATGACATAATAAATAGTATTGAGTTTTGAGTAAGGACAGCATGGAGTTGAATCCCACTTCTGACACTAAACATTATAATGATGGGCATCTTAACTTGGACATCTTAAGCCTTTGTTTCCTCATCTATAAAGTAGGGATGATACTATCTATGTTATGTAATAGTCACACACAGGCAATATAAATACACCTTGTACTCTAAAATTACTCAACTTACTCAACTTATTCAAACAAAGGTTAACTTTCCCACATAAAAATTGATAGAGTGTGAGAATATATACACACATATATATAATTATATTTGGATATGTGTATTATATATGTACATAAAATTTTATACATGGATATATACAATTAAACTGGATAAAATTTTAAGGCAATTTTCAGTTTCAATAACATAGAGAGATTTATTTGCCACCAACAAAAAACCCTTTCACAATTTAATTATTCATAATAGTTATTTTGCTGCTTAATAATTATATATAAATTGTATCTGAATCCATATTTCTGTATTTTTATTCACAAAAATGAAAGGATTTAAAATGTAAACACCTTAAAAAATGGACACATTAGAGTGAATGAATTTTAGTGAAAATGTATAGGAAAAAGCTTCTCTTATTTCCTTCCAAGGATACGACTAAAAAGCAGAAACACTCAAGACCCTTTAAAAAGGCCAGAAGATACCACTAAGGAGAACAGAGAAGCAGAAAGGAGAGATTGGGGTACCAAACACAAACATCTAGATTTCATAACTTGGCAGCTAGCTCTGTTCATCTGTATCTGGGCACAAATGACAAGGAGCTGTAAGCAAAAGTACCCGATATTCCTTGTGGGACCATGCTGATGACCTCACTGGGAAATCTTGATTCCCTTCTCTGTTTCAAAATTACTTCTGCACAGAAACTTCCACCTTTGACCGAATTTCTTTCTTGCTAACCTTCACCCTCCAAAAATGAAATTCCTTTGGAAAAAGATTTGTGTGCCTCTGAATAGAGTTTTTGGTTTCTATCAAGATTCTTTCTTCTGGGAAGAATTTATTTTTATTTTAATGCCTGGCACTGACCTGTTTGGGGGTATGTATTATTGAAAAAAATAATCATAGAATGATGGATATGAAAGGGACATTAGAGAAATATTCTTTAATCTAATCCTTCCTTTTCCCTCATTTCATAGGAAATCAAATTGTGGTTTTTCATAATGTAATTTCATTTCATAAAATCATAGATTTAAAGTTGGAAGAGATCTTAAAGATCATTTTATAGTTGAGGAGATTGAAGCGCACAGTGACTTACTATTGATCACATAGGTGGAGATGATAGGGTTTAAGCCAAGTACTCTGACTTCAAAGCCAATATTTTTTTTCTCTCATGGCAATTTGCTTCCTTCCACTTCTTAATATTTATAGAAAAATAACTCACAGAGGTTCTTTGCTGTTCTTCCGTCATTTTTAAGTCATGACCAACTTTGCATGGCACATTTTAGGGTTTTCTTAGTAAAAATACTAAAAAAGTTGGCCATTTCCTTCTCCAGTTCATTTTCCAGATAAGGAAACTGAGGCAAACAGGGTTAAGTGAGTTGTTCAGAGTCCCACAGCTACTAAGTGTCCCAGGGAAATAGTATTTGTAAAGTGCTTAGCACAGTGCCTTGCATATAGACTTGTTTCCTTCCTACCTATAAATTTAAATTATATTACCCAATTTTGTTTTCAATTATATTTTCTTCTACTTAATTCCTTAAGCATTCTTTTGTGGAAGCATCACCGATTCAACAACTTCTACTTCTTCAGATAACTCCCAGATTTCCACATTCTTTTGTCCTACACCACCAACAGTCCATTGAACATTCCAAACTGGATGTCCTGTAGGCATTTCAAACTCAATAGTTCCAAAATTTATCTGTTCTCCCAAACCCATACCTCTCCAAATGTTCCTATTCCTATTTAGGGGCACCAGCATCCTTCCAGTCAAGCAAGTTCACACTTCAGAATCATGCTCAACTCCTCTCTCTTTGATCCCACACGTATAACCAACTGTCATGTCTTGTTGATTTTATTTCTTCATCTCTTGGGTCTGTTACCTTCTCTGTATTCACATAGCCACTACCTAATTCAGGCCCTCATCAGCCTGGTAATAGCTTCTTAATTAGTTTCCCTGTCTCAAATGACACCCCTCTTTAATTTACTTTTAAATACCTACCAAAGTGATATTCTCAAAACATAGTGACCATGTCACTCCCCTCTTCAATAAATACCATTTATGTTCTTATTACTTTTATGGTCAAATATACATTCTTTTGTTTGATATTTAATTGGCCTCACAAACTGACTCCAGACTATTTTTTTAGTCTTGTTATTTTTCTTCTTTAAACAAAATTTTCATAACTTAACAGGTCTAGAAAAACATGAATACTTCCATGTACAAAGAATGGAAGATACTTATAAGTAAAATTATGAATTTCTGAAACATACTTTGTTTTTTAAACTAAATATTAAGTTTAACACAATAGTACTAAAACTGGTCTGTTTATCTTTGTCCCCTTTGGAAGTCCCTTTTGTGCTTTTCTTTGAAATTTTACATTTTTATTTGACATTTTCCCTTTTTCCTTCCTTCCTTCCTTCCTTCCTTCCTTCCTTCCTTCCTTCCTTCCTTCCTTCCTTCCTTCCTTCCTTCCTTCCTTCCTTCTTCCCTTCCTTCTTCCCTCACTCCTTCCCTCTCTCCTTCTCTCTCTCTCTGTCTCTGTCTCTCTCTCTTTTTCTCCCTCACCATCTGTCTCTCTGTCTCTTTGTTTCTATCTCTCCCTGTATCTTTCTGTCTCTCTTTCTCCCTCTCTCTTCTTTCTCCTTAACAACAATTTCAATACTGACTCAATTGCTTCCTTATTTAGAGTTTGAAAGAATATAAAAATGTCACCTAGTCCAGGCAGCTAGGTGGCTAAGTGGATGGAGCACCAGGCTTAAAGACAGAAGATTCTGGGTTTAAATCTGGCCTTAGACAATTCCTAGATATATGACCCTGGGCAAATCACTTTACCCCAATTGTCTAGCCCTTACTGCTCTTCTGCCTTAGAACCAATACTTAGTATTGATTCTAAGACAGAAGGTAAGGTTTTGTTAGTTTTCTTAAAGTCATCTAGTATAACCCTCCTCATTTTTTAGGGAAAAAGAAATTATGGGATTTGCCCAGTTGCAAAGCCAGTAAGTTAAAAGGGCTAAGATTTGAAATCAGTTCCTCTGACTTCAAATTCAGAATTTTTTCAATATACCACCCTGATTTCCAAATCTTTTTTCTCTTCCTTACCCCTTCACAGAAAAAAAAATTTCTTATAACAAATACATATAACCCAAGCAAAACAAATTCACTCATTTGCTGCATCTGAAAATATGTCATATTCTGTACTTCCAGACCATTACCTTTTTGCTGAGAACTTATTTAATCACTAGTCTCTTTAAGTCATGATTAGTTACTGCATTGATTAACATTCTTAAAATTCTTCAAATTATTCTCCATTACATTACTGTAGCCACTGAAAAAAGTATTTTCACTTCATATTAAGTCATTCAAGTCTTCCTAGGTTTCTCTGAATCTGCCCCTTTAATGGTTTCTTTTATTATTTTTTCCATTTCTTTATCATTATGCAAAACACAGTTACATATTGATCATTGTTGTAAGAGCACACTCATACATAACCAAAACACCAAAATAAAACCAAAGGTGTACTGTTGTTAAAGAGACTCCAATGGTTCTTTCTCTGGAGATGGATAGCATTTCCTTTTTTTTTTTAATAATATTTTATTTGATCATTTCCAAGCATTATTCATTAAAGACAAAGATCATTTTCTTTTCCTCCCCCCCCCACCCACCCATAGCTGATGCGTGATTCCACTCGGTATCACATGTGTTCTTGATTCAAACCCATTGCCATGTTGTTAGTATTTGCATTAGAGTGTTTGTTTAGAGTCTCTCCTCTGTCATGTCCCCTCAACCGCTGTAGTTGGGCAGTTGCTTTTCCTCGGTGTTTCTACTCCCACAGTTTGTCCTCTGCTTATGAATAGTGTTTTTTTCTCCTAGATCCCTGCAGATTGTTCAGGGACATTACACCACTACTAATGGAGAAGTCCATTATGTTTGATTATACCACAGTGTATTAGTTTCTGTATACAATGTTTTCCTGGTTCTGCTCCTCTCGCTCTGCATCACTTCCTGGAGGTTGTTCCAGTCTCCATGGAATTCCTCCACTTTATTATTCCTTTTTGCACTATAGTATTCCATCACCAACATATACCACAATTTGTTCAGCCATTCCCCAATTGAAGGGCATCCCCTCGTTTTCCAATTTTTGGCCACCACAAAGAGCACAGCTATGAATATTTTTGTACAAGTCTTTTTGTCCATTATCTCTTTGGGGTACAGACCCAGCAGTGCTATGGCTGGATAAAAGGGTAGACATTCTTTTATCGTCCTTTGGGCATAGTTCCAAATTGCCCTCCAGAATGCTTGGATCAGTTCACAACTCCACCAGCAATGAATTAATGTCCCTACTTTGTCATATCCCCTCCAGCATTCATTACTTTCCTTTGCTATCATGCTAGCCAATCTGCTAGGTGTGAGGTGATACCTCAGAGTTGTTTTGATTTGCATCTCTCTGATTATAAGAGATTTAGAAAACTTCTTCATGTGCTTATTAATAGTTTTGATTTCTTTATCTGAAAACTGCCTATCCATGTCCCTTGCCCATTTATCAATTGGAGAATGGCTTGGATATTTGTACAATAGATTTACCTCTTTATAAAATTGAGTAATTAAACCTTTGTCAGAGGTTTTTATGAAGATTTTTTCCCAGTTTGTTGTTTCCCTTCTGATTTTAGTTACATTGGTTTTGTTTGCACAAAAGCTTTTTAATTTAATGTAGTCTAAATTATTTATTTTACATATTGTGACTCTTTCTAGTCTTGCTTGGTTTTAAAGTCTTTCCCCTCCCAAAGGTCTGACATGTATACTATTCTGTGTTTACCCAATTTACTTATGGTTTCCTTCTTTATGTTTAAAGTCATTCACCCATTCTGAATTTATCTTGGTGTAGGGTGTGAGGTGTTGATCAATTCCTAATCTCTCCCACATTGTCTTCCAATTTTCCCAGCAGTTTTTATCGAATAGTGGATTTTTGTCCCAAAAGCTGGGGTCTTTGGGTTTATCGTGTACTGTCTTGCTGAGGTCGCTTGCCCCGAGTCTATTCCACTGCTCCTCCTTTTTCTCTCTTAGCCAGTACAAAATTGTTTTGATGACTGCTGCTTTGTAATATAGTTTAAGGTCTGGGACTGCAAAGCCCCCATCATTTGTGTTTTTTTTCATTATTTCCCTGGATATCCTTGATCTCTTGTTATTCCAAATGAACTTTGTTATGGTTTTTTCTAAATCAGTAAAGAAATATTTTGGGAGTTCAATAGGTATTGCACTAAATAGATAAATAAGTTTGGGTAGGATGGTCATTTTTATTATATTGGCTCATCCTATCCATGAGCAGTTAATGTTTTTCCAATTGCTCAAGTCTAGTTTTAGCTGTGTGGAGAGTGTTTTGTAGTTGTGTTCATATAGTTCTTGTGTTTGTCTCAGGAGGTAGATTCCTAGGTATTTTATTTTGTCTAAGGTGATTTTGAATGGGATTTCTCTTTCTAGTTCTTGCTGCTGAGCTGTGTTGGAGATATATAGAAAAGCTAATGATTTATGTGGGTTTATTTTGTATCCTGCAACTTTGCTAAAGTTGTTGATTATTTCAATTAGCTTTTTGGTTGAATCTCTAGGATTCTTTAAGTAGACCATCATTTCATCTGCAAAGAGTGATAACTTGGTCTCCTCCTTGCCTATTTTGATGCCTTCAATTTCTTTTTCTTCTCTAATTGCTACTGCTAGTGTTTCTAGTACAATGTCAAATAGTAGAGGTGATAATGGGCATCCTTGTTTCACTCCTGATCTTATTGGGAATGCATCTAGTTTATCCCCATTGAAGATGATATTAGCTGATGGTTTTAGATATATACTGTTTATTATTTTTAGGAACGGCCCTTCTATTCCTATGCTTTCTAGTGTTTTTAATAGGAATGGGTGTTGTATTTTATCAAAGGCTTTTTCTGCATCTATTGAGATAATCATGTGATTCTTGTTGGTTTGCTTGTTGATGTGGTCAATTGTGTGGATGGTTTTCCTAATATTGAACCAGCCCTGCATCCCTGGTATAAATTCTACTTGATCATGGTGGATGACCCTTCTGATCACTTGCTGGAGTCTTTTTGCTAGTATCCAATTTAAGATTTTTGCATCTATATTCATTAGTGAGATTGGTCTATAGTTTTCTTTCTCTGTTTTTGACCTGCCTGGTTTTGGAATCAGTACCATGTTTGTGTCATAAAAGGAGTTTGGTAGAACTCCCTCTTTGCTTATTATGTCAAATAGTTTGTATAGTATTGGAATTAACTGTTCTCTGAATGTTTGATAGAATTTACAGGTGAATCCATCGGGCCCTGGGGATTTTTTCTTAGGAAGTTCTTTGATGGCCTGTTGGATTTCATTTTCTGATATGGGATTATTTAAGAATTCTATTTCTTCTTCTGTTAGTCTAGGCAGTTTGTATTTTTGTATATATTCATCCATATCACCTAAATTGGTGTATTTATTGCCATATAATTGGTCAAAGTAATTTTTAATGATTGCCTTAATTTCCTCTTCATTGGAGGAGATGTCCCCCTTTTCATCTTTGATGCTGTTAATTTGCTCTTCTTCTTTCCTTTTTTTAATTAGATTGACCAGTACTTTGTCTATTTTGTTTGTTTTTTCAAAGTGCCAGCTTCTTGTCTTATTTATTAAATCAATAGTTCTATCACTTTCGATTTTATTAATTTCTCCCTTAATTTTTAGGATTTCTAGTTTGGTTTTCTGCTGGGGGGGTTTTAAATTGATGGCTTTCGAGTTTTCTTATTTGCATTTCCAATTGATTGATCTCTGCTCTCCCTAGTTTGTTAATATATGCACTCAGGGATATGAATTTACCTCTGATTACCACTTTGGCTATATCCCAAAAGGTTTGAAAGGATGTCTCGCTATTGTCATTTTCCTCGGTGAAATTATTAATTGTTTCTATGATTTCTCCTCTAACTAAACAATTTTGGAGTATCATATTGTTTAATTTCCAATTAGTTTTTGATTTGGTTTTCCATGTACCATTAGTGATCATTATTTTTATTGGCTTGTGATCTGAAAAGGCTGCATTTATTATTTCTGCTTTTCTGCATTCGTGTGCCATGTTTCTGTGACCTAATGTATGGTCAATCTTTGTGAATGTGCCATGTGGTGCTGAGAAGAAGGTGTATTCCTTTTTATCCCTATTTTTTTCTCCATATGTCTATTAATTCTAATTTTTCTAAGATTTCATTCATTTCTTTTACCTCTTTCTTATTTATTTTTTTATTTGATTTATCTAAATTTGATAATGGTTGGTTTAAGTCTCCCACTAATATGATTTTACTGTCTATTTCTTCCTTCAATTCTCCTAGTTTCTCCATTAGAAATTTGGGTGCTATATTATTTGGTGCATACATGTTGATTAATGATATTTCCTCATTATCTAAAGTCCCTTTTAACAAAATATAATTACCTTCCCTATCCCTTTTGATCAGGTCTATTTTTGCTTTGGCTTTATCAGATATCATGATTGCAACTCCTGCCTTCTTTCTGTCAGTTGAGGCCCAGAAGGTCTTACTCCATCCTTTAATTCTGACCTTGTGGATGTCAACCCACCTCATGTGTGTTTCTTGAAGACAATATATGGTAGGGTTTTGGATTCTAATCCATTCTGCTAATCGTCTACATTTTATGGGTGAGTTCATCCCATTCATGTTCAAAGTTATGACTGTCCCTGGTGGACTCCCTGGCATTTTGATATCGTTCCCTATTTCTAAACTTTCTTCTTCAGCTCTACCTTTTAGTCCAGTGATTTGCTTTAAATCAGTCCCCCTTGTCCCCTACCTTGATATGTTTCCCTTTCTAGTCCCTCCCTTTTTGTTTCCTCCCCCTTCCCCCTCTTCTTCCCTCCCTTTTTTGTGTTCCCTCCCCTCTCCCCCCTTGGTTTTCCCTTCTCCCTTTCCTTGTTGGGTAAGATAGAATTCATGATCCCAATGGATCTGGATGTTCTTCCCTGTCAGAGTTGATTTCCCTGAGAGTCACGTTTAAGTAAAAACTCTCTTCCTCTCCTTCTTATAGGAGTTTTCTTCTCCTCCCCTTCCCATGTGAATCTTTGTGTGAGAAAGATTATTCTGTTTGGTCTTTCTTTTCCCCCTATTTACACATTACATTTTCCCCACATGTTAGTATACATAGGTTGATATAAATGTAGTCCTTATAGAAGAGAGTTTGATTAAAAGAAAAAGATAACATTTTTCTCCTTTTCCCTTTCCTTCATATTTACCTTTTCAGGTATTCCATGCTCTTGGATTTTCGATATAGAACTTTCCACAGAGTTCTGGTCTTTTCTTTGCAAAAACTTGGAAATCTTCTATTTTGTTGAATGCCCATACTTTCGCTTGGAAGTATATAGTCAGTTTTGCTGGATAGCTGATTCTTGGTTGAAGACCCAGCTCTCTTGCCTTTCTGAAAATCGTGTTCCATGCCTTACAATCATTCAGAGTGGAACTTGCAAGGTCTTGTGTGACCCTGATTGGCATTCCTTTATATCTAAATTGTCTTTTTCTGGCTTCTTGTAGGATTTTTTCTTTTGTTTGAAAGCTTTGGAATTTGGCAATTACATTCCTGGGCATTGTCTTTTGGGGATTTAGTGTAGAGGGTGTTCTGTGAGCTCTGTCAGTGGCTGTATTGCCCCCTTGTTCTAGAATCTCTGGGCAATTTTCTTTGATTATACCTTGTATTACGATGTCTAGTTTGCTGTTTATTTCTGGCTTTTCTGGTAGTCCAATTATTCTTAAATTATCTCTTCTTCCTCTATTTTCCAAGTCTGTCACCTTGTCAGTGAGATGTTTTATGTTCTCTTCTAATTTCTTGATCTTTTGGCTTTGCTTTATTGAGTCTTGCTCTTTTATCTGCTCGTTGTCTTCGAGTTGCCTAATTCTGACCTTTAAAGCCTGGTTTTCCTTTTCATTTTGGTCAAACTGGTTTTGTAGATGCGTGAATTTCTTTTGCATTATTTCCCACTTTTCCTCCCAGAAGGCTTCCATCTTTTTTATCCTTTCCAATTCAAATTCTTCATGGTTTTGTGGAGAGTTTCCTTTTCCTTTGGAAGGTTTCGAAGCATTTGCTTGTGTTTCCTCTTCTATCTCCTCTGTATTTTGTATTTTTGCTCCATAAAATGTGTCCAAAGTCGCTCCCTTCTTCTTGTTTTTCTTGGAATTTTGGGGCTTTTGTGCTTCTATGGAGTTTGCCATCTCTATCTGAGTGGGGAGGACTAGCTTTTCTTATCTCTGTCTGGTGTTCAGAGGTTTTAGCCCTATGCAGATTGTTCGTTCTATGCAGTTGTTGTTCTTTCTTCCCAGGGAAGCCAGGAATTGTTGGTGTTTCCGTGTTACTGCCCTCCTCAGTTCCCTCCCAATGCTTCTCTGTTGCCTTACTTCCATGCTCTGAGCCTGGCTTGGCCCTTTCCTCAGGGTGTTTGTTTCTGTGACTTAGCGGGCCAGTAGAGCCAGCACTCTGAGGGGGGAGGGGCCACAGCTTCCCGGAGCTCTGAGGGCTCCTGAAAAGATTAACTATCTCTGGGTTGAACTGAGTATGCTTTGAGGCAGGGACCTTGAGACTCGGATGGAAGGATCCAGCCAGGGGGCTGCAGGCTCCCCCATCTCTTTCTGTTTCCCTGCTGTCTGGGTGCCCCCTCGACTGGGTCAGGTTGTTTTCAGGATGTGGCCTTCAGAATAGCCAGCTCCCAAGGCCCTTTTGCCAGCCCTGAGGGTTACTGTTGTTTCAGACGACACTGCTCTCTGAGGTAGGGGGGGAGGGAGGTGTGACTTCCTGGAGCTCTGAGGGCTCCTGATAGGATTAACCTCGGACTGAGTATGCCCTGAGGCAGGGACCTTCTGTGAGACTCAGATGGAAGGATCTGGTCAGGGAGTTACAGCCTCCCCCATCTCTCTCATTTCCCTGCTGTCTGGTTGCCCCCTCAACTGGGTCAGGTTGTTTTCAGGAAGGGGCCTTCAGGATAGCCGGCCCTGAGGCTCTGAGGTTCCCTCTGCTGCCTCGGACTCAGAGCTCTGGGTTGGGGGGATGGGTCCTGGGACCTTCCTTCTGCCTACCCCTTAGGTCCGAGTGATCTCGTGTTCTGGCTTTTGGGGGGGGGGGCGTACCTTTTGATCCAGGTCCAGGTCCAGGAGGAGGATTCCTGGGGTCTATGCTGTTGTTTGTTTTGAATTTTGGTGCCTTAGGAGCATATAGTTTGAGTTTGGTAGGGAAGGGTTTCCAGAGATCTGAAATTTAGCTTTCTCTAAGCTGCCATCTTGACCGGAAGTTGTGGATAGCATTTCCTATCATAAGTCTTTCAAGATTGTCCCAGATCATTGAATTGCTGAGAGTAGCCAAGTTTTCACAGATAATCATCATCCAATATTGCTGTTACTGTGTTCATTTTTCTTTCAGTTCTGCTCACTTCATTCTTCATCAGTTCCCATAGATCTTTCCAACTTTTTCTAAAATCATCTTGCTTATCATTTCTTAGAGTATTCCATTACCAACATATACCTCAATTTGTTCAACCACCCTTCGTGGTCGCCAGATTTTTAAATTCATCATTGGACAGAATATTTAATTGGTTGCCAGAGATTTAATTTCTAAATCCCAAAAATAAATTATTAAAGTCAAATGGAATTTATGGTAGTTTATTTTACAATACAGGGAAGATATTGGGGAAGAGAGAAAGAGAAGAAAAGGGAAGAGAGAGAGAGAGAAAGCTCCAGCTTCCTCTGAGCCAGGTAGTAATTCTAAGGCCCCAGTCAGGGAAAAGGTGTCTCAAGACGATGGACCTTTTCCCAGAGGCTAAAACCTCCATAAGGCCAAGGAAGGAAGTCAGCCTTTACATTAACCACCTGTCAGTTCAATCAGCAGATTCTTTATCAGTCTCAACTCCAGGAGGCTCCACTCCAAGTGAGTCTCTTTCAAACTCCAAGTGTCCCTCTCCACTCCAAGTCTCTCTTCACTCCAAATGTGTCTCTTTACTCCAAGTGTGTCTGTGTGTGTCTCTGTTTTTACTTTTAAAGACCTTTTTCTCTTGTGTCACTTTCCCTAAATTTTTATGTCTACCAATCATTGATTCTCCATTCCAGGACTGCCCTCTCTTTCATACGTGGGTCACAGACCTCTGACTCAATGTATGAAATGGGGTATTCATACATTTTGGGGTTAAAATTAGAAATGGGTAGATGTCCATACTCAACTTTAAGTATTGTGCTTACATTTTGGGGATTACAATCTAAAAATAGACAGGGGATTACAATTTAATCTTCACAATCAAAGAAGAGCTAAGTACCTTCATTGTTACAATCAGGGGAGAGCTAGATCCAATCCAATCTTTACACCATTCCTTAGCCAGGGCTAGATTGCTTTGATGATTGTTGCTTTATAGTAGATTTTGAAATCTGGTACTGCTAAGCCTCCTTTCTTTACATTTTTTTATTAGTTCCCTTGATAGTCTTGACCTTTTGCTTCTCCAGATGAATTTTGTTATTTTTTTCTAGTTCTATAAATAATTATTTGGTGGTTTGGCATGGCACTGAATTAATTAATTAACTTAGGTAGAATTGTCATTTTTATTATTTTAGCTCAACCTACCCATGAATAATTAATATTTTCCCAATTGTTTAGATCTGATTTTATTTGTGTGAAAAGTATTTTGTAACTGTGTTCATATTATTCTTGTATTTGCCTTGGCAAGTATATTCTCAGGGTTTTTTTGTTTGTTTGTTGGTTGGTTGGTTTTTATTTTTTTGGTTTTTTATTTTATTTTGTTTTTTTAATTTTTAATTTTTATTTTTTTATAATGCTCAGAGTAATTTTATTTTATTTTACTTAAACCCTTACCTTCTCTTTTAGAATTAATACTATGTATTGCTTCTAGAACAGAAGAGTGGTAAAGACTAGGCAATGGGGATTAAGTGACTTGCCCAGGGTCACACAGATAGTAAGTATCTGAGACCATATTTGAACCTAAGACCTCCCATCTCTGGAACTGGCACTCAATCCACTGAGCAACCCAGCTACCATTACCTAAATGAAAGTTTTCTTTCTAACCCTTGCTGCTGGACTTTGTTGGTAATGTATAGAAATTCTGATGATTTATGTGGATTTGTTTTGTATCCTGCAATTTTATTAAAGTTATTATTTATTGCAACAAGTTTTTTTAGTTGATTTTCTAGGATTATCTAAGTATACCATCAAATCACCTGTGAAGAACGAATTTAGTTTGCTCATTGCCTACCTTAGTTTCTTCAACTTCCTTTTCTTCCATTATTGCTAAAACTAGTATTTCTAGTACAATATTAAATAATAGTGGTGATAATGGGAAACCTTACTTCACTCCTGATCTTTTGAGAAGTCTTTTAACTTATCCCCATTGCTGATAATTCTTGCTGAAAGTTTTCAGCATATGCTACTTATTATTTTAAACAATGACCCATTCATTCCTATGTTTTCTAGTGTTTTTAATAGAAATGGATGTTTTATTTTGTTGAATGATTTTACCACATCAAATGAGATAATTACATGATTTCTGTTAGTTTGTTTATTGATATGATCAATAATACTGATAGTTTTCCTAATATTAAATCAGCCCTACATTCCTGGTATATATTCCACCCAGTCATAATAAATGATCTTTGTGATATATTCCTGTAGTCTCCTTGCTAGTTTCTTATTTAAAATTTTTGCATCTATACTTATTAATGAAATTGGCTTATAATTTTCTTTCTCTATTTTTGTTCTTCCTGGCTTAGATAACAGTACCTCACTAGTTTCATAAAAAAAAAACGAATTTGGTAATATTCCTTCTATGCCTGTTTTCCCAAATAGTTTATGTAGTTTCTGGATTAATTGTTCTCTAAATAATTATAGAATTCACTTTTAAATCCATCTGGCCCTGGGGCTTTTTTTTTCTTAGGCAGTTCATTGATGACCCATTTAATTTCTTTTTCTGATATGGGATTATTTAAGTATTCATTTTCTTCTTTTACTAATCTGGGCAATTTGTATTTTTGTAAATATTCATCCATTTCACTTAGATTTTCAGATTTATTGGTATATAATTGGGCAAAATAGCTCCTAATGATTGCTTTAATTTCCTCTTCATTGATGCTTAGTTTACCCTTTTCATTTTTGATACTGATTATTTGATTTTCCTCTTTCCTTTTTTAAATCAAATTAACCAACATTCTGTCAATTTGATTTATTTTTTCTTTTATAAAACAAAATCCTAGACTTAATCATTAGTTCGGTGGTTCTCTTACTTTCAATTTTATTATTTTTTCCTTTAATTTTTAGGATTTCCAATTTAGTCTTTGAGGACTTTTAATTTATTCTTTTTCTAGTTTTTTTTAGTTGCATGCCCAATTCATTGATGTGAATTTTCTCTATTTTATTGATATAACCATTTAGAGATATAAATTTTCCCCTATGTACTGCTTTGGCTGTATCATAAATTTCGATATGTTGTCACCTCATTGTCATTCTCATTAATAAAATTATTGATTGTTTGTATAACATTCTTTGACACACCTTTTTTTAGCATTAGATTATTTAATCTCCAATTAATTTTTTATTTATCTCTCCATGGAGCTCTATTGATGATAATTTTTATTGCATTTTGATCTGAAAAGGAAGCATTTATTATTTCTGTGTTTCTGCATTTGGTTGTGTGTGAGACAGAATTGAGTGTTGTGAGAAAGGAATTCATCTCCCATTATTTTAATTTATTCAGTAAGTACTTGGAGTTCCTCTTCCTTTGTTTTAATTTAATCAATCAGGGACCTGGAGGTCCTTTATCATTGAGAATGACAGGGATACACACACCCACAGTGAAAGGAAGTTGAAACCAACAAGTCAGGAAAATTAATCCCACAAACACTGTCCCCCAGGTTGTGCCAGGAAAATTAAGGAACTCTGATTGGTTCCTGAGATGTGATATGGGAGAACTAATGGGTAGAGGAAATTGCTTAAAAAGGCAAGACCAAGGGTCTGAAGGACATTTGGATTCTGACTTTGGCTTTGGTGAGATTCTGATTCATTCTGATTCTGATTCTGATTCTGATGGTAGAGCTGGTGACTCTTGCTGAAAAGAAGACTCTGGCATTGGTGATTCTTGCTATATATGCATATATTTAGTATTGTTGTTAGGGGTTCTAACCCCTCTAGATAAATTATATAGGGTGGTACCTCTGTAAGTTGACTTCCTTAATGGAGGCTGGGTTCTGTGGCTGTTAACTCAAGATGGCTTCTGGTTAGCATCTTTAGAATTCCAACCCAAGTAGGAGTATAAAAAATATCTATATATTATTAAAAAATTACAAGGAAAAATAAGAGATACATAAATTCCTAAGCTCATAATCTATCTTATCCCCAAATGTCCTTATCTGCAAGGATATTCTCAGCCTCCAACAAAAGTTAGAGCTACATTATTCTACCTGTCTAACTTAATTTCCCTAAAAAAAAAACCCATATTATCTTATCCTACACTAAGAATTAACTTTACCACAAAAAGAGAGTAAAATGAGTTTCTCTCCTAAGCTAGGCAGTTGGAACAACAGCTCAAGATCTCCTCCAACTCCCAGCAAATCAGCTGTGCTGGTCAAATTTTTCCACCAGCAATCTTTTTTGATGGTTTGGTTTGCTAGATGAAATCTTGTTGAGGTAGAATAACTGAGAAATTCCCAGTCTTAAATGAACTGCTCTTGGAAATCTCCTGTCATGACAGGATTCAAAATCCAAGTGCAAAGACTGTTGTTTAACTGACTGCTAAGGTATTCTGGGAAAGAAAATTCTCACCTATCATGCATCTCTAAAGTTCCATTCAGATGTTAAAACAACCCAACATACTCTTTCCTAATTCATCTCATTCATAAATTATACCACTTAATTAATTCCTAATTAACAAATATCTTACTACTGTAATTGATATTACTTCATTGTTTATAGCAATGCAATGCAATCTTTCAGCAAGATGCAATTTCCTTCCTTATCTTTTTTAATCAGATCTATTTTTGCTTTAGCTTTCTCTGAGCTCATTATTACTACTCTTGCATTTTTTGACTTAAGGTGATGCACAATAAATTCTGCTCTGGCCTCTTACCTTTACTTTGTGTCACCGTGCCTCAAATATGTTTCTTGTAAACAACATATAGTAGGATTTTGGTTTTTAATCAACTCTATTATTTGCTTGGGTTTTATGGGTGAGTTCATCTCAATCACATTCACAGTTATGATTACCAACTGTGTATTTCCCTCCATCTTATTTTCCCCTTTTGATTTTGTTCTTTTTTCCTTTCACTGTGTTCCTCCTCGCCAGTCTTTTGCTTTTTATCACTCACCCACTTCCTGTCCCTCCTATTACCACTCCCCTTCCCTTATCTTATTCTCCTACTTCTCTGTAGGGAAAGATAGAATTCTATACCCCCAATGAATATGGTTGTTATTCCCTCTCTGAGCCAGTTATGATGAGAGTAAGTTTAAGCATTGCCCATCACCACCCTCATCCTCCCTTCCACTGTAATAATTTTTCACACCTCTTTATGCTATATAATTTATTCCATTTCATCTCTTCCTTCCCTTTTCTCTCAGTGTAATCCTCTTTTTCACCCCTTTATTTGTTTTGGAATACCATATTTGTTTAAGTATACTCCCGCTAACTACTCTATTAATAATAAGAATACTAAAGAATTACAAATATCCCCTTTCCATGTAGGAATACATACAGTTTGACCTTATTTAGACCCTTAATTTTCTTTCTTATTTAACTTTTTAAACTTCTCTTGGATATTGTGCTTAGACCTCAAATTTTCTGTTCAGGTCTGGTATTTTCGTCAGGCATACTTGGATTTTAGCCTCAGAATTATTGAATGACCATTTTCCCCTGAAAGAATATACTCAATTTTCCTGAATAGGTGACTCTGGGTTGTAAAACTAGGTCTTTTGCATTCCTGACTATCATATTGCATGCCTTCTGATCCTTTAGTATGGAAGCTGTGAATCTTAAAACTGCTCAGACTGTACCTTAGAAGATTTGGTTAAGCAAATTCCCTTATTGTAACAATGGAGGTACTTGATCAGGAATGTATTGAGAACTTTTAAAATTACTCCAAGCTGCTCAGACAGTGCCTTAGGGGAAGATAAAGTTGCAAATTCCTGATTGAACAATGAAAAATCCCCAACTCATCTTATAGTGAAGTAAAAACCCTAAGCTAGGTGGTCTATTTTAGATCTAATACAAAAGGGTGCTAAGTACCTATAAAGGTTAAATTAATCACTAAAAGGTCAAGCAACTTACAAAAGGCAAGCTTAGCAAAAGAGATGTGAAATACTCAGAAGATATAATATACCCAGAGAAGGTGAGAACTAAAGATTGATGAGAACTAAGAATGGGCAGTCCTGGGAAAATGCATCTTCTATTATTAGTAGATGGGAAAATTTAGGGGAGGTGACATAAGAGAACATTCTCTTTAAAAGGAGCTGTCTGAGCTCAGTTCAGGAGTTCAGAGGAGGGTCTCTGAACTCAGTTCAGGAGTTGAGGAGTTCAGAGGAGGGTCTCTGAACTCAGTTCAGGAGTTGAGGAGTTCAGTGAAGGACTGGAGCTTGCTTGAGACGATCTTGTGGTAAGTGATAAAGACTGACTCTCTCTCCCTTAAGGCTCAGGCCTAGGCCAATTTCTAATTTCTACTATTTTCTCTTTCTCTCTCTCACTCTTTTCCCTTAATTGCTTCATTTGTATTAATTAAAATCTCCATAAAACCCAGCTGACTTGGGTATTTTCATATTTGGGAATTTTCCCATGGTGACCACTTAATTTTTTATTGTAAATCAAGACACTAAAAATTATTTTTAGTGTTTGGCTGAAACCTTTACAGTTTTGGCAATTCACAGTCTTGGCAAACCATATTTTTGTGGTTACAAAGCTACTAAAGCCTATGTGATCCTAATTCTAGTTCCATGTTTCTTTCTGGCTGTTGTCAGTATTTTCTCCTTGATTTGGGGGTGGGGGGTACTTGAATTTAGCTATTATATTCCTGGAAGTTGACATTTGAGGATTTCATTCTAGAGGTGATCTGTGAATTCTTTTCATTTATATTTCATTTTCTTGTTCAAGAATATCTGGGCAATTTTCTTTAATAATTTATTGTATTATGGTATCCAGGCTTTTTTATTTTTCATCATGGCTTTCAGGTAGTCCAATAATTCTTGAATTGTCTCTCTTGGCTCTATTTTCCAAGTCAGATGTTGTTGTTGTTGTTTTAATGAAATAGCTCATGTTTTCTTCTGTTTTTGTTTCTTGATGTCTCATAAAGTCATTAGCTTCTAGTTGCCCCATTCTAATTTTATTATTTAATTATAAATTAAGATAGTATTCAGAGAATTTTAAACTTAACAAAATCCTGAGTTCAATGTGACTTCAGAGACTTACTAGCTATGTGATCATGAGCAAACCATTTAACCCACTTTGCCTCAGTTTCCTCATCTATAGAGCAGTGATTTTAATAATACCTTATAGGTTTGTCATGGGGCACAAATGAGCTTATATTTGTAAAAGTCTTAGCACACTATCTTGCACATAGTAGACTTTCAACAAATGTTTATCCTCCTCTCTTCCTTTCTTTCAATCTTTGAACTCTTTCTAATTATGCCTAGTAATGGCATTTCTTGGTCAAATGGCATGCACAGTTTAATGATCATGGGTGTGAAAAGGTAGTTCTTTGTTCTCTTTGTCTATTATGAGTTTATATTTGTGGAAGGGAATCCTTTATTCCCTTTGCCTATTTTAAGTTAACACTTGGTTAACAATAACTTAAGTACCTCTACTTAGTACCTCACTAGATTGTGAAGACAGAATTAACTCTCCTTTGTATATTTTTAATTGAATCAACAAAAGCTTGAACACCCTACTTAGTACTACCTGGAGGAGCTCTCCACCATTTCAACTGAATCAGCCAGGAAATGAAAATTCACAGTTCAGTCAGCCAGTAATCTGTGAAACCTTTTGATGAGTATTTGCTTCTCCAGATGAGAAGTGGTTCCCATAAATACTATCCCCTCTAGGCAGCACTGGGCTATTTGGAAGCTGTGGTTGGCCCTTGTGAAGAGGGGAAGATACAAGAAGCCACTATAAAAGGCCCTGAATTTCTGGGACTAGGGAAGTGGACTTCAAGAAGGAAGTTGGCTTCAAGAAGAAGATTGGTTCATGGAAAAAAGTCAGTCTTAGGAGTCACTTTCAGCTCTAGTTTTCATCTTGACCTGCTTCTTGGAGGAAACTTGGGTGAGTGGATAGCTGGCTTTCCCTTCCTGTCTTCTGGAGAGAGTTTAATTCCAGTTGAAGGTCAACAAGTCCTGACTGAGTTGAGCACTGGAGCAATATTTACTTTGATAGGTTAATGTCTACTCTACCCCTTTGTATTTCTCTGCTTTCACTCTTTCTACTTCTTTTGAAAATAAAAGTTTTCAAAGTCATTTCAACTTTGAGCAATAATACTTTGAATCTGTAATCACCATTATGATTTATAATCTTTATATATTTTAGTCAGCCATTAAAATTTAATTTTTATATGGGAATAGTTTCAAATTATATCAGGCCTCTTCATGAACTCTTTGGCCTAGTCAAACTGACCTTTATAATCCTCACAGAAGATTTTCCAATTTTCATCTCTTTGCCTTTGCACAAGTTTTTTTTTTTTTTGTTCCATTCCTGGAGAATATCCCCCCTTCACTATTACTTCTTAGAATCTCTTAGAATCAAATCATATATCACCTTCTACAAAGATCTTTCCTGATCCTCATATCTGCTAGTGCCTTCTCCTACCAAAATAATAATACTAACCTTAATTTTATTTAGCACAAACCTTGTATATATTTAATGTCTATGTTGTTTCCCTTCTTAAAATGTTTTTATTCTTCCTTCATTTTTGAAGAGCCCCAGTGACATCATGGGGTGATGTTTTGATTTTAGTGTGAATTAATTTCAAGTGAGTCAGAGTTGCACAAAGTCAATCTCACTTTCTTTTCCAGTCATTAAAGTCCACTGGCAAGACAAAAGTTAAGATGACTGGGATGGCCCAAAATGCAATTGATGATCTTGGTGTCTTCAGTATCTGACCAAGTTCTAAATGCTCCACTGCATCTGCTTCAACTGTCTTCATAGCTGTTGGAACAAATCATTCTCATCCATCCATCCATCCAACTGAGGAAGTCTTTATATATTTGGGATAGACGGAAATTCCCTTAAATCTACATGTTAAAATGTAAATCTTGAAGCACAAAAACTTTTTGATTTTTTGATCCTCATTTAGTACCAGAAAATGTATTTTAAAATTAATAATCATAATGTAGGTATTTACTATGAGCCTGTTAATTGATTTTGGGCATTTTTAACTTTCTTAGCATATTTCATTGATAATTGCTGTGTATATAAACATTTAAGACAACTCACATGTGATTCTTTGCCCTGATTCCAAGAGTTCTCTGCTCCATGATCTTTTGTGCCCCAGAATTATGGGGAAAATATAGGAGAGCAAAAGTCCTTTATTTGAAAAAATAGTATTTTACATCATTAAATTAGTTTGACACCTTGGAGAGAGAAGTGGTCTCTCCTCAGTACTTTCCCCCTCCCCAGTGGAGTAGAAGATGGACAAATTTAGATGGAAATCAAGGAGGTGAATGGCTAATACTAGGGGAGATACTAGGTAATTGGGATGAGAAAACCACATGGGGGTTACAGGAGGGTCCTAAAGAAAGAGTCTACCTATGATAATGAAGATGATAGTGAGAAGTAGGTAACCTGTTACAGATAGAAGCTCATAGTTTTCTGCAAATCATTAAGGTCACAGAAACTGCTTTTGAAACTTGTGCATTTTAGAGAACTTGACTTATGTCAGTTCAGTCAGAAATTATCAGAAACTGGGGTCGTGATACACATTCGGTGGAAGATGATTTATAATTTTTTTCAGTGGTGTGGTATGTATTTTGTATGACTGAAATTACAATTTCCTTTATCCCAGATATCTCCCCCACCCCCCACCCCAGTTTCAGAGTAGTTGGGAGAAAACAATTTAGTAAGCAGAAACTTGTTTGGTAACCATTAAACCAGAGCAGAGAGAATTTGAGGGTGTTGTGAAATGGTTGATTCCAGTTATGAGAGAACTTGACAAATACCAATGGCAGCTCTCCCATGCCACCTCCTCCCTGATTCTGGGGTAGAAAGAGCACTGTATTCAAAGTTCGCAGCTTATGGATTTAGGCTGGCAATGACCACAAAAGTCATCTACTTCAACCTTTTACTTTTATGTATGAGAAAACCAAGACTCAGAGCTATTATTGTGAATTGCCCAAGGTGATACGGGAAATCAATAAGAGAGCCAGGATTTTAACTCAGGTCCTCTATTTTCAAGTGTAATAGCTTTCTACTGCGCCATGGTGCCTCAGTTCAGATCCTGGCTCCAATACTTCCTAAATCAGTGATTGTAAGTTAGTCCCTTCATCTCTAAGTCTCTCAGCTTTCCCATCTATTAAAAGAGATATAATCATGTGCTATACACTTCACAGGTTTATGAAGGAGGTCCTTTAGAAGTCATACAATGGAATACAAATATGAGTTCATAATATCCAATGTACCTTTCTTGAGACCAGAATAGTAAGTATTGTGTCTCTCTTCATTAGACAGGGCAGTAGAAATGCTGATATGTTCTTTATTGTCTTATTCTCCTTTTAAAATGTTCACTGATATATCATTATGATTTTATTTCATGACCAGCATGTTGCAATTGATCAGACTATGGTTTGTTTTACATTGCTTGTATTTTAAGAGAGCTTGGGGAAACCACTCAGGCTCAGTCACATTAATAAATCTTCTCCTAGGCTAGGTTAGAGTAATGGAATATTTGATTTGGGAAGGCCTTGGAGATAATCAAGTCCAACCCCTTCATTTTCCTGTGAAGATTTCCACAGATAGCTAATCACATCCATTTTGTGTTGATTCTTTTTGACTTCCATTGCAGAAGGTGACATTTTCTGAATTTGTCCCTAAATAACAGAAGTTTTCTATTTAATTAAATAACAGAAACCTTATTTGGGGATTGCATCTCCCTATAAACTTGACTGAACCAGAATCATAACCAGTGGAGGGCAAATGGGGCTTCATACAAAGAGAGGTAGAGGGAATTCCTGCTTCTTCTCTGAGGAAGGGAGAAAATCCTCCTTGTAGTAACTGATGCACTGTTCTCCATGAAGTCTTCTGGAGCAATGGATCCTTAGCCACCATTCCCAAGGTCCCATAGCTATGTTGTTGTTGTTGGGTTGCTTCAGTCATGTCTGACTCTTTATAACCCCCCCACCCCTATTTGAGGTTTTCTTGGATATTGGAATGGTTTGCCATTTCTTTCTCCAGCTCATTTTATAGATGAGGAAACTGAGGCAAACAAAGATTAAATGACTTGCCCAGGGTTACATAGCCAGTAAGTGACCGAGACCAGATTTGAACTCAGGAAGATGAATCTTGCTAGTTCTAAGCTCAGGACTCTATTCACTGTATCACCTAGCTACTGGTAGCTATGGCTTTCTCCTTTCAGGGAATGTTCCTCCTCTCTCATATCCTTAGGGACAAAGACCTCATTCTCTAGAGAACAGGTTAATCATTCCCAGAACAGATTGTATCTTTGCTGGGGCTATATTCTATGCCAGCTGTACAGTTCTACCCCCTCTAAATTTTCTTCAAGTGCAGTTGTAATGAATCATATTTGTACCTCGTTCTTTGTAACTTTACCTGGCACTATGCTCTCTACAATAAGGAAGGTTGCCAAGATGGCGGCTTGGCCTTGCGGCAAATTACATGGTCCAGTAGGAGGCATTCCATATATCAGTGCAATATAGTAGAAAGACCCCTGGACTTCAAGTCAGAAGGCTTAAGTTTTATTGAACTGTGTGGCTTTGGGCACACTGAAGCTTGTGTACCTGTCTTGTCCTGTTGACCTTAAAGACTATTTTAAGACTAAAATGGGAAACGTATTTAAAAAATTAGTAATCATAAAGCATTATACCAGAAGACTTCACAGAGGATAGAAGGGCATATTTCTCTTCCTGGGAGGAGGGCATGAAGTCAGAAAGACTCTTCTTCCTGAGTTCAGATCCAGCTCAGATACTTACCAGTTGTGTGACCCCAGGCAAGTCACCTAACCTTGTTTGCCTCAGTTTCCACATCTATTAAATGAGCTAGAGAAGGAAATAGCAAACCACTTCAATATTTTTGCTAAGAAAATTCTAAATGGGGTTACAAAGAGTTAGACACGACTGAAAGGAATTGAACAACAAAGCATTAAATAAATAATAGTGGTTATCATTATTATCACTATTATTATAATTATTATTACAGCAGTGGTCTTTCCATAATCATTTGGGGAATGTAACCCGGGATAGGCTTGAAACATCTATGAACAACTGAAAGTCAGCAGGAAAGCAAATAACACACAGGCCTTTCCCCAAAATAGGGTTTTAGGTTTGTTGATTTGATTCTATCATAGTACATTTCATCCATTTTAAAGATGTTTTATCCCATAATTTTAAGGTTCATTTGGGTTATTTCAATTCTGTTTTATTTGTGTAGAGAAACATGGTCAGTATCGTTTGTCACCAGCAGAGGTCAGAAACTGGATCTTAGAAAAAAATTCAGTTTTCTGTTAGCTTGCAAGCAGACCCTGATCCTGATCCTTAGATTCCATTGTCATACAATAGGAGAAAAAAACCCCTGTGGGATATGGATGATATCTACACAGACACTGGAATGCTGTTTCCTGAACTAATTCAGCATATACTGATTCCTATGCTTACCACCCAACCCCACTCCCTGTTGCCATCTCTTCTCAAGCCTTTTTGGTTTTTCCCTGATTATTCCTAAACTAGAAACATAAAAACATTTCACCATTAACGAAATTGTCCTTTTCACAGAGCATGTTTTTACTGTTATTTATGATTAACTTTTAAAGAAACAGTTAACATGTAACTTGATTAACTGGGTAACTTTCCTAGACATATAATTTAATTAACTAGTAACTTTCCTAGCAAAGTAATTGAAAATAATAATAATAGCAATAATATGATTAATAATCAACATATACCTTTTTTCATATTATTTCTAATTGCCTCAAATTGCAACAAATTCAATATTATACTCTGAAACAGGATTCTGTTAGTGAGAATGCCTTTTTTTGAGAAACTTGAAGACCATTCTAATTGGCATAATGAGCATGTAACAAAACAAAATTGCTACTTCAAAATAGTGTGAGTTGCCACATTAATTAAGCATTCCAAGTACAAGTTATAATAGCTATTATAGCTAGAATACAATAAAGTAATATAAATCATTCTATTGATAAACATTTATTAAGTTTATTATTATTAATTATAATTAAATTTATTATTTATTATAGGACAGTTGCTACGCCAGGCAATGGGATTATAATAAAAAAAAGGAAATTTTGATCCTCAAAGAACTTGCATTCTATGAGGTTAACAACATGTACATATATATTAAAACATGTACAAAGTTAATACAAGAAAATTTGAAGAAGAGCACTAGCAATTGGGGGGACCAAGAAAGTCAGGGAGTACTTTGGTAAAACTGTAAAGATAGGAATTCTAATGAAATTAGAGAGCCACAGAGTTGCAAAAGCCCTCCAAAGCCAACTAAAACAAATTATACTTGAATTAAAAACTCCTGTATAGCATCATTAACAAGTGGTCATCTTGCCTTCCTTTGACTTTTTAAAGGGGTGACACTCTCCAAAGTCATGCCTACTCATGTTGGGACATCACTCACTGTTAGGAAGGAGGTTTTGCTTTGCTTTGTTTTGTTTTTATTTATATCAAACCTATATAAGTTCCTGCAAATTTCACTCATTGCTCCCAGTTTTGCCTCCTGAGGCCATTGTAAACCTCAAAATTTCCTTAGACTTATAAATGTTGGAAATTTCACCATTGGGATATTTCATACTTGGAAAATTTCTTACTGGTAGTCTATTGGAATGGGAACTCCATTGGCATGGGAGGTTCCTTCTCTTCCCTTCTTAAGATTACTTTAGGACAGAAAACCTTTTGCTGAACAATGGAAAGGACTTTGACCTATGCTTAAGCATAGAACAGGAATTTCTTTGAGTCTTGATTGATTTTAGAATTGATACAATGGAGATACTTGGAATAAATCTCCACCCTATTCAGTCCTAATAGGATTGAGTAAGGGCTGCAGCCTAGATCAAAATTTAATTATTCCAATCTCTACCATACTCAAGTTAACAGGATTTAGAAAGGGCTGTAACAAAGGAGTATAGATTTAATCATTTGAAAATATGACCTTCAACAGACATGTGCAAAAGCCAGAAACCTCTGGGCGGTCCTGGGTTAAGCGAGAGCCTCCATTGACAGGGAAATTGATGAAGAGTGATTGGTAGATGTGAGGACTGAGGGGAGGCAACTTGGATGGTGTCCTTAAAGATAGGAGGGTCTGGAGACTGAGAGGGAGAGGTTGAGTTTTTTTGGTCGGTGTGGTTCCTGGGCTCTGAGGAGCTTGCTCTGAAGGAAGCTGAAGGTGGGGGCCTCTGAGACTGTTTCTCCATTTTGGACACGTGAGTGAAAGGGACTGATCTCTTTTCTTTGCCCCAGCTATCTAAGGGCTTGGACCTTTTGGCCCAGCCTAAACAGAAGGGGTATTTAAGCCCTATTCCCTTCTCTCCCCTTTCTCTCTCTATATATATCTCTAATTCCTTTCTTGCTCCTATTGTAATTAAACTCCAAAAAAAGGCTGATGGCTGACTTGAGTTTTTTCATTTAGGAATTACATAGCTGATTCCTTGGCGACCTTAAATTAATATATATCAGTCTTTTAAAGTGATTCCCTTGTAACACCATGCAGAAAAATCTGTCCTTTGAAACTAGCTCTTCCAATACTTGAAGATCTCTATCATGGTATGTCTTTGGTTGTCTAGGTCAAATAATCCTAGTTCTTTCAATGAACTATCTTAAGGTATGACTTTGAAGACCTTCATTTATACTAATTTCTTCCCTCTAGTGACTATCTCCAATTTATCCTGTTCATATATATTACAATAATTGTTTATATGTTGGTTAATCCATTTGATTGCAAGCTCCTTGAGGGCAAGGAGTGTTTTTTTTTTAATTTGTTTGTTTTTTTTATTCCTAGTGCTTAGTATAGTGCTTGGCATGTAATAAGCACTTAACGAATGCTTGTTGAAGGGGCAGCTGCAGACTGTCTAACCCTTACCACCCTTCTGTCTTAGAAGCAAAACTTGCTATCAATTCTAAGATTAAAGATAAGCATTAAAAAAAATAAACACAAAAATAAATGCTTGTTGACTTGGCTACTTCCTCCCTTTTGTACAATCTCCAAATTATCATTATCCTTCCTAAAAGTCAATCTTTCTTTGATGTTTCAGAGGGCACTTCAGAATTGTATAAGACCTCTGGGTCATCTGGACCATCCAGATGGAAAAAGGACTTATTAAACATTTACTGTGTGTTTGGCATTATATGTAACAATATAAATAGTTCATTGCATAACAGTATAAAGAGTTAGAGAGGGAAAAGGATGGGAGACTGAACTAGATGCACATATAGCTTGTTTATATAAAACATTTGTTTGCTTATTTTCCTCCCCATTAGATAGTAATCTCTTTAAGGGCAGTAATTATCTTTTGCTTCTTTTTGTAACCCCAGGGAATTAGCATGTTGTTCTTATTCAACTGTTCAGTCCTCATTGACCAGATTGTCCAAGGAATTTTCTTGGCAAAGTTACTGGACTAGTTTGTCATTTCTTCTTCAAAAGCTTAAAGTTAACAGAGAATAATGACTTACCCAGAGTCACACAGGTAGTAAATGCCTGATTTAAATTTGTCTTCTTGATTCCAGACTCTGCACTCAATCCACTGAGATATCTAGCTTCCTTACTTGTTAAAAATCATTTGTTGATCATCTAGGCTTAGAAAATGATGAAGAAAATGCCACTAATTCAGACTAAAAAAGTGTATCTTCCTCACGTATCCCCCCCCCCCAGGAGCCAGTTGTTAGTCATTTACCAGCATACCCCTCGGACTCACAGACTTTTGATTCTCAGTCAAATGCTATTTTTACTCCATCATCCCTCACCAGATTTTTTTTTTTCATAGAGAGGGTAAGATTTAAATTAGAATCAGAATTGGCCCTAGAGAAAGTGGGTTATGACTTCAGGTCACATCCAAAGAAATGAATCTCCCTTTGTAGCAAAATCAAAGGTAATGAACTTCTCTACTAGCAGCAATGCAATGATCCAGGACAATTCTGAGGGACTTATGAGAAAGAACACTGTCCACATTCAGAGAAAGAACTCTTGGAGCAGAAACACAGAAGAAAAACAGATGATGGATCATGTGATTTGATAGGGATATGATTGGGGATGTAGGTTCTAAAATGATCACTTTATTGCAAATAGTTATAATATGAAAATAAGTTTTGAACAATGATACATATAAAACCTAGTGGAATTGCTCGTTGGCTCCTGGAAGGGGGGAAAAGGGGAGGGAAAGAACATGAATCATGTAACCATGGAAATTTTTCTAAATTAAATAAATAAATAAATAAAATTTTTTTAAAGAAATGAATCTCCTTGGTTTGTAGCAATGTTTTTGTTCAGTAGTTTCAGTCCTATATGACTCTTTAGGGACCCACTTGGAGGCAAACATACTAGAATGGTTTGTAATTTCCTTTTCCAGTTCATTTTACAGATGAGAAAACTGAGGCAAAAAAACAAAGTGACTTGCCCAGGGTGATACGGCTAGCAAGTATCTGAGGCTAGATTTGAACTTGGAAAGATAAGTCTTCCTGACTAAAGGCCAGGGAACCTATTCACTGAGCCACTTAGTCGCCAGTAAAATACTCAGTAAAATACCCTCTGTCAGTAAATCCAACTGTCCTATGGATCTTTCTTTGTTGTTTACTGCACAGTCTATTCAAAATGAGCTCATTCAAACTTGTTTGCCTTCTAACTTTTTCCTTGACCATCTAATCCCTGACAGCCTTTATCTTCAGCTCTGTGTCTATTAAAAACAGAGACACAGGTATTTTTTTTTTTAATAAAAGGCAGCCTCTTATAGATCAAGAATTGGGAGAGACATAATCTAAAATTTATAGATTTAAGAATTTGCCTTGATTTAGGGGTTTTTTTTCACATTAAAATACTGGCTAGAGAGGAAAGATAAGGGAAGACTAGAGAGACAGATTATAGTATTTCCCTGAAGTTGCTTTCTGCCTATATCTGCTAGCTATAAAGAAAGGTAATTTTGAATTTTGTGCAACATCAATTTCCATAGAACTTTCGTTTTTTCCTAAAAGAATTCTTTAATTTGTTGTAGGGTTTGGGAAAATCCTGTTTGAAAGAAATAGCTATAAGGCTTGAAGTCATTCTAGTCTCTTTTTATCTGTCTCTTATTTGCATTCTTCTGAATTTCTATCCAGCTTAGAGATGAATACAGGGAAGAATTTCATTTCTAGGCCTGACATATGAACTTGGACTCATATCAACATGTCTTAAATGCTAAATGACTTGGGCAGCTTCACTAATCAGTTTCTGATTAAAGCAGATTTGCGTGGAACAGAGCTGGTACTGCTAATTTAGAAAATAAATTCTCATTTTGGGCTTTTCTTTAGATGACAGGTGTGCCTGTAGCCCATAATCATTGGCAATTCCTCTGCCTCTGAGGTCAGGGTTCAGGTTTAAGGACTTAAAGGAACAGCCAGAACTGCAATTAAATTACTTGGCTTTTTCTATCTGTCCTCATCCATCTGTCACTATGAAAAGCACTGTATGTACTCATGTACTAGGCCTAAAATCAATCAAGATTAGGCTGGAGGAAATCAGGACTAATGTAAATGCTGACTTGAACAGAAATTGCTTTCTTACTCAGATTTCAAATGTCTAATACTCTATAAAGCTTTGTTAATTTCAAATGTCAAAAATCCAGAGTATAGGGGAATGAGAAAAAAAAAAAGAAAAACCCATTTTGGGGAATTTTTTATCACTCTTCAAACCTGATCAGATCATAAGTATAGTTTGCTTGATGGAGAACTTGGCAGAGTCAAGCATATGGAACCCACAGAGCTCCCACAAGAGATCAGAAACCCCTGGTTTTCAACTGTGTTGTCTAGGGTGCCTTTTGAAGATGAAAAATAATATCTCATTCTCTAAGAGGCTTCAATGATTCAAGCACACCTCTGACTCTTCTCTGGCAGGCTTCCAAATTCAGAAAATATTCAAGGCTTTGTGAATATTGATAAGTTTTTAAAGGTTTAAAGACAATTCTGAAATAGTAAGACTGATTGAACTATTTTTATTGGCATCATCCTGGGTTCACTTGGCACTGGTATAGGGTATAGGAAAGAAGGTCTTTAGAACATGTTGAGTGCATTCTCTTCTATATAACCATGAATTTTGTAGCAGCATGAATGATACTAAATCATACCCAAGACTTTTACAATATTTTCAATAGCAAATTGTTACAACCACTTTAAGACATCAGCTAGACTGCACAGAATATTGTGATGAATGCTGGACTTGAAATCAGGAAGCCTTAGGTCCAAATCCAGCCTCAGACACTTTCTAGCTATGTGACCTCAGGCAAGTCACTTAAACTCTGGATATCTCACTTTCTTCATCTGTAAAATAGGGATAGTACTAATAGGAGAGACTTCATGGGGCTTACTTATTGTGAACCTCAAATGAACTAAGATATATAAAGTACTTAGCAAACCTTAAAACTAAATACTACTAATTATGATTAATCTGCAGAAGTATAGGCAATTTACATTTTTGTAAATATTCACCCATTTCACCTAGGTTGTCATATTTATTGTCATATAATTGAGCAAAATAGTTCTTAATAATTACTTTAATTTTATCTTCATTAGAGGAGAAATCACTCTTTTTATCTTTGATGTTACTAATTTGTTTCTTGTATTTCTTTCTCTATTATATTAACAAGTACTTTATCTATTTTATTTGTTGTTTTTTTTTTCAAAGCACCAGCTCCTGGTCTTATTTATTAGTTCAATTGTGTCTTAATTTCAATTTTATTAATTTCTCCTTTAATTTTTAGAATTTCCAATTTAGTTTTTATCTGGGGATTTTAAGTTTGTTCTTTTTTCTATTTTCTTTAAGTTGCAAGCCGAATTCATTGATCTCCTTCCTTTCTGTTTTGTTGGTATAGGCACTCAGGGATATAAATTTTCCCCTAAGTACAGCTTTGGCTATATCCCATAGGTTTCAATATGTTGTCTTCTCATTGTCATTCTCTTTAATGAAGTTGGTAATTATTTCTATTATTTCTTTCTTGATCCACAATTTTGAAGAATTAGATTATTTAGTTTCCAATTAACTTTAAATTTGCCTTTCCATGGACCCTTGTTAATTGTAATTTTTATTGTATTTGATCTGAAAATTTTGCATTTATTATTTCTGCTTTTCTGCATTGCTTGCAATATTTCTATGCCCTATTACATAGTCAATCTTTGTATATGCATTATGTATTGCTGAGAAGAAGGTATACTCTTTTTTATCCCTGTTCAGTTTTCTCCAGATATCTATTAACTCTAATTTTTCTAGCATTTCATTCACTTTGCTACTTCTTCCTTTGTTATTTTTTTGGTTCAATTTATCTAGTTCTGAAAGGGGAAGGTTGAGATCCCCCACTAGTATGGTCTTACTATCTATTTCCTCCTTGAGCTCCTCTAAATTTTCCTCTAGAAATCTAAATGTTATACCATTTGGTGCATAAATGTTTAGTAATTATATTACGTCATTATTTATAAGCTATTGAAGTATATAGATATTATAGCTCTGGAAATACATTCAAAAAAAGAGCTGGATTAGGAATTTTCCTTAATAAATTATGCAATTAATGTTGCCTACAACACTTTTGTGTGAAAGTGTCATTTCAATTAATTTTCTAATTAGTCAAGTCCTCACAATGGTGTGTTAAAAATAGTGCTCTTTAGAGTATTGAGTGAAACTGGCAAGTAGCATCAAAACAATTTGTACTTGTTATCCTACTTTTTTCTTTCTTTTAATCAATATTTGATCTCAAACCAATTGTTCTTTTTTACTTTTACTTTTATTTTTGTTATTTTTAAATAGACTCCATAGTAAGTGTCTGAAACTTTCCTGAGGAATAATTAGGCAGCTTTTTGTGGGACCAAAACTGACTCATCATTGGATTAATTGGCTCTCCTTTTTCAGTGATCAGCATCATTAGCCATCATGAAAATTCCTACTTCTGAGAAAACTACTACATATCTTCTTCAAAAATATACTTCTTGGATTCTTTCAAGTCCAGGAAAAAGTTCTGAGGAAGTAGTTTTACTGAGCATTGGAGATATAACATAAGATTATGCTGGTGTTTATACTTATCTAAATTTATTTTTTAAAATTTGCTTTCATAAATACATAAATATAATTAGCAAATTGTTAATGTTATTGATTTTCATAAAAGCTTTTAAAATAAAAATGGCATTTTTAATGAAAAAGTTTGCTACCCTCTGTTCTCCAAATATCAGATATCATATGTAATGTATTTTGAAAAGAGTTATACACAAGTCAGCAATTATCCACCCTTATGGGAAGGATAGACATTTGTGTCACATAACTCACATTCCACAAGCATATACTTAGTGTTTACTAAATAACAGGTATTGTGCTAAGTGCTAGGAATATAAATATAAGCAGAAAGAAAAAGTGTTTATATTCATGTGTGTGTGTGTGTGTGTGTGTGTCTGTGTGTGTCTGTGTGTGTGTGTTTGTGTGTGTGAAGATACTGCATAAAAGAGAACTGGAAAAGAAGGAACTGAGGATAAAGAGGATGAAGGTACCTAGTACAAAAGCATAGTAGAAAAAATTCTGTGGAATCAGAAAAAAGAACAGCCTGGAAGAATCATGAGGCTACTCTTTAAAACAGAGATTCTGGAAGGAATCAGACAATCAGAGAGAATGGAGAGGCAGAAGATACTTCTGATGTGAGAAGTAGGCTAAGGGTAGAATGAGCTTCCAAGGTGAGGAAGATTCTAGGACTTGAGAGAGAAAGTCCCAAGGAGATCAGTCATAAGCACAGCACATAGAGTAAATATAACCCAGCACAGTGCATTGAGTAGGTACAACTGACACAACAGAAATACTTCCTGGGAAAGAATCATCAGCTTTTGAAGGCTCTCTTGGCAAAGTCAGCCTCTGCTCTGCTTAAGGACTTGTGGAATACTTTGAGCAATTTTCATCAACTCCTTTAGGTCTCAGTTACCCCAGTTCTAAAATCAGAGACTTGGACTAGATAACCTCTACAATCATTTCAGCTTTAAATTTAGGATCCTATAAAAAAGGGCAGCAGGCTCAAAGGTGCTTGAAGGACTTAAGGGGACTAATTGAGATTATGCTAAGTGGCAAGCAAATTAAATGGGGAAAAAAACAACAATTCAAAGCTCATTCCCTTTTGGTCATGGGTCTTCAGGGTTACCTTGGTACATTAGCACTCTAATTAACATGGATTATAAAATCTTTGTGAGCAAAGTGGCACAAAGACATAGTAGATAGAAATCCAGACATCAAATATGGAAGATCTGGATTCAGATTCTGACTCTTAAATTTATTAATTGAATGATTCTAGGTAAATTACTTTATTTTTATAGGGTTGTTTTAAAAATAAAAATTACATTTTATTTGACAAGTGCTTTGCAAACCTTAAAGCCTTTGCCTTCTGATGGCAAGAATAATAGTTTTAATAAGCATATTTGTATAATGAGATAAATTCAGCTTTCCTTAAGTTTAGGGAAGAAAATAACATTTTTGATAGGCTATTTATAATTATTTGTGAATTAGCAATAGAAATAAATGCACAAACTCTTCAGAGTATAGTACAAATAAAAGATGGTAATACCTACATAATTATCTTTATCTCTTGCTGTTTTTGTTCAGATTTGAACATTAGTTGTATATGTTGCTATATAAATAAATTACTAATAAAAGGCAAAAAAGAGAGACAGACTATGGAGGTATTTAAATGTTGTATTTTGTGTTTTATCCTGGAAGTGTTAGAAGTAGTTAGGGATGGGGAGGGAATATTTTAGGAACATTAATCTGGAGTATGGAGTATGGGAAGTGGGAAGAATAGATGCAGAGATAGGAATTAAGAAATTATTTAAATACTTCAAATTAGGTTAATGAAAAAGTCTACAAACCCCTACCTAAAAATATACTCAAGCCTCCATCATTCTTTGAAAGGAAGAAACTTCACTTGGAACTGATATCCAGTCAAGCTATCATTTTATAGTTCTTCTTTTCACAGCCAATCTCCTAGAATAGATCATCCACCCTTGGCAATTTCATTACTTCACCTCTACCTTAAAAACCCTTTGCAATCAGGTTTCTATCCTCATTTCTTTACTGAGGTTCTTTCTCGTGGAGTTTCAAGTGAGTGGCTATCAAGATCTCATAAGCATTACCCGTAGATGATAAAGATGGTGGTGATGATGAAGGAAAAGTTGTTTCATTATCTGAGTTATTGAGGGCATTTGAAAACCTATGAATACTAGTATCAAATGAACACATTCTTCACCCCACATCCCCACCATGGCAGCTAGGTGAAACAGTAGATTGTGCCACTGATGAGGCGTCTTGAAGACTAGAGCTCAAAGTCTGCTTCAGGCATTCACTTAAGCTATGTGACCCTAGACTCACTCAGCTTCAAATTTCCCATCTATAAAATAGGGGTAAAAATAATAGTACCAACCTTGTGAGAATCAAATGAATAGCTTCTGTAATGGGCTTTTCAATCTTTAATGAAAATGAACATATGGTGCAAGATTGGCTCCAGTGTGTTTTTATTTAGTCATTTTCAGTTGTGTCTGATACTTAATTATTAGGGTTTTTTTCTTGGAAAAGATAGTGGACTAGTTTGCCATTTCCTTCTCCAGCTCATTTTACAGATGAGTAAACTGAGGCAAATAGGGTTAAGTGATTTGTCCAGGGTCACACTGCAAGTAGGGGATTTGAGGTCAGATTTGAAATTGAATGTATAATAATCATATAATACTATTACACTTTCTTTAGCAGTTTAAGGCTTACAAGGCACTACCTTTACAACAAGCTGAAATAAAAGATGTAAGCTGATTGGAAACTGTTACTGATTGAAATGGAGAAGGTAAACTGAGGGAAACTGTTACTGCTGTTCTGTGTCTTTCTTTAGCTGTTTAAGGCTTACAAGGCGCTACCTTTACAACAAGCTTGCCAGGTAGGCAATGCAAGTTTTTTATTGTTATTGTTTTTGTTTCTTAGCTCCATTTCACAACAGAAAATCAATAAGGTTAAGTAACTTGCCAGGGTCATAGCTACTAGATGTGATTTGTAGGTAAATTTCTAATCCAGTTAAGTTATTCTTACAGTAATTCCAGGGCTCTACACTATTTTTCTGGACCTTCCTGTTTTTGAACTGGAATGAATGTTAAACAAACAAACTGGGTCACTACATCTTATGTGAAAATGATAGCATTTCTCAAGGTAGAGAATAATGGCCATGCATTTCCACACCATTCCTACTGTCATTTTATATACAATGTAAAAGAAAATGCTTTTGTTTAGCAGATTAATGAGATAAGTCACTTCCCCATTAAACTCTTCAGCTGGGTTTCACAAAAGCCTTCAGAATTTCATTACTAGCTTTGTTTGGAAAGTTTTCAACATCCTTGGTCATCCAAAGTCCACATGTCTTGGCTTCAGGCTGTAATTCCTAATTTCTGTTTCCTTGTTTATGCCTCCTAGCATTGCTCAGATATCTAGATTAGACCCAGATGAGGACAAGGAAATGAGAGAGCTTTGGGATCCAAGAAAGTCAAAACTATGAAAAGATGATCCTTCTCAAGAAGTCTTCTTTTCCTCCATTACCATGAGTCAGCACTAGTTCCCAAGTCATTCCCTTTTCCCATTGCCTGGGCCTATTAACCTCAGAAAAGAATTCTATAAAAACCCATCAGAATTTAATGATTTGGAGGGTGCCTAATTCCTTTCAGAGTAAACTCAATCCACCTGGGCTATAGAGGATCTAACCCATTTCCACTATCCTCCCTGACTACCCTTTATGTTTTAAGTATGTTACTTCAATAAAGCTGGCTTCCTTGACTATCCTGGATCTAGATATCCTGAACCTTCCTAAATCTAATTCTGTTTGATATTCAAAACTTTTTCTATAACCTAGCCTCCTCCTACCTTTCCAATCTTATACTTTACTCTCTAACATGTACTCTTTGTCCAATGATACTGGCCTCCCCAGCAAGAAACTCCATTTCTTAGTTCTGGGCATTTCTGCCTACAATGCCTGGAACAGTCTCCATTCTCGTTGTCCTACTGGTTCCCTGGCTTTCTTTTAAGTCCTAACTAAGATCTCATCTTCTATAGAAAGACTTTCCTAACTCTTCTTAATTCTAATACCTTTCCTCTGTTAATTCTTTATTTATTCTATATGTAGCTTGTTTATTTATTTATTATTTGTTCAGTTATTTGTCTCCTCCATTAGACTGTGAATTCTTTAAGGACAGGGATTCTCTTTTGCCTCTTTTTTGTATCCTTAACATTTAGCAACTTTTCTGGAACAGATTAGGTGCTTAATAAATGTTCATTGACTCAGACACTTTTCCAGGTCACAAATGAAGTTCCATATTCAGTTGGGTTTGCAACATTTTGGGAAGAACATTGACAAACTGGAGCATGTCTAGAGAAAAGAAATCAGGATGATGACAGAACTATAAACCAACTTGTTGTTAGTTCTCCTTCATTGGAAATCTTCAAGTAAATTCTAGATCACTGCTTTTCAGGAATTAATTATCCAGGGAAATTTTTGTTCAAGTATGATTTAGTCTGAGCATTGTACTAATTGTCCTCTGAGTCAGGTGATACAGTGGAGAGAATGCTTGATCTGGTATCAGATTGACTTAAAATTTAATTTGGCCACAAAAACTTATTACACCTTATTATTAGGTAAGTCTACCTCAGTTTCTTAAACTGTAAAATTGTAATAAGAGCACTTACCTCCCAGGATTGTTGTGAGGATCTAATGAGATATTTGTAAAGGTCTTCACACAATGCCTGACACATTGCTAGTATCTAATAAATGTTTCTTTCCATCCTTTCATCCTTCCTTTCCATCTCAGATTCTTTGATTTTTTTGGTTTGATTTTTTTCTAAGCTCCTTGGAAGTAGAAACTCACTCATTTTTTGCCTTTATAAAATGCTTAGCATTGTGCCTGACATAATATTTGCTTAATAAATGCTTTTTGGTTGATTTATAAACAGCCCACAGAATGACTTTCTTCTTTCCCTATCTCCTGTCTTCCTTTGATATTTAGTCATTGACCAGCAGACAAGGAAAAGAGATTGGGCGAAGGGAAGTAAGATATAGACCTCGGGCTATGGCAATAAGAACTCAGAGAAAGGAGGAACAGGCACTTAGAGAAGGGCAATATCAATATACCATGGAGTGGTCATAGAAGGCTTTGTGATTGAATAGTCTTCAGTCTTCTTTAGGCAACTGTCCACAGAACTCCCTGGAAATGTCAGTTGTGGCTGAGAAACTGATCCCAACATGCACACCACTAGAGAAAGATAACAGTCTGGCTGCAGTGGTCCATTCAAAAACCACAGAGGCTTGCTTGCAGCACCACCTGAGCTGCCCTATGGGGAAAAGAGCTGATTGAGTTGACCTTTCCTGCTTCTCTCTAATCTCATTCATACCTTTGACTTCTGAAACAAAAGCCTTTGGGGCTTCACTCAGGGCATATGTGAGCCAAGTTTACACTTAATTTACACGTTTTCTGGGGCTTCATGCTTCAGAAAGTTACATGAATTAAGTATGAACTGGGAATTGATGGTTACAGAAGAGGCACTAGATTCTTAAGCAGCTGAGTACCATTTTGTTATTTTCTGTACCAGTTCTTTGGTATTTAAGGCATGTTTTCTTCCTATTTTTTCTTTTTTTAAAACATATCCCAACTATATATTATAAATCTTTAGATGACAAGAATGATTTTGGCATCCATAGTTGTTAGTATCTAGTCGTTTCAGTTTTGGTCACTGGAGTGGTTTGCCTCTTCATTTTTCTGGCTCTTTTCACTGATAAAGAAACCAAGTCAAAGAGAATTAAGTCATTTACTGAAGATCATACAAATAGTAAGTGTCTAAGGCTAGATTTGAACTCAGGAAGATGAGTTTTCCTGACTCTAGGCCCAGAACTCTATCCATAGAAGCCACCAACCTGGCTTCAGTATCTATCGTAACTGTCATCTAATGGAAGAAAAACTGTGATTTTTCTCAGGTGAGGAATCCAAAGAAGCAACATGGTATAATGATTAGAGCACTGAACTTGGAATCAAGAAGATCTGGGTTCAAATTTTATATCAGTCACTTGCTTTGTGATGCTGAGTAAATCACTTAATCTCTCTAAACCTCAGTAAAATAAATTGAGTTGCACTAGCTGACTTCCACAAACCCTTCTAACTCTCTTGTAGAAGGGAGGGGGCAGAGCAGTCTATGTAATCCCTCTGGGGAAGAGCCTCGACTTCTTGGATATTTATCTGCTAGGCATAAGAATTTTAAGATTGAAAAGTCCTTATCTCCCATATTTATCTCAATATCAATACTTATGCAAGATGCAGAGAGAGAGAGAGAGAAGTCCTGCTTAAACCCCTAAATGGCACAGGAGAAGTCTTGTATCTCTGCCAAGAAAACCGCAGATAGGGTCACAAAGAGTCAGACACAACCAAAAGAGACTACTCAACAAGAATACTTAAACATCTAATGAATCAACAAATGCAATAGTCTGCAAAAACAATCTCAGTTGGAATTGACTTCTAGGAACTACACACAAGGAAAGATGTTGCAGAATTTAAAGGTAAAATAAAGAAAGGAAGAAATGCCAATTTTCTCCAGTGGATCCCCAAAATTAGGGTATCCAATAATGAAAGGCCTAAATTAAAAATATCTCCAGGGGGTTTCTGAAAATGCAAAGAGCCCAATTTTATTAAAATGAGGAAAAACTGAACTTATTCTTCTACTGCAAGCCTGATTTAATTATCCCTTTGTTAATTTAGGAATATTCCTGAGGGGTTATGGGTGTCTTTTTCTAGTGATGAGCCTAAACCCCCATTCAAGTGCCTCTTCCTACTGTTTATTGTTGTTTAGTCATATCAGACTCTTTATGACCCCACTGGGGGTTTTCTTGGCAAAGATACTAGGGTGGTTTGCCATTTCCTTCTCTAACTCATTTTAGAGATGAGAAGCTGAGGCAAACAGGTTCAAGTGATTTACCTAGGGTCACACAACCAGTAAGTATCTGAGACCAGATTTGAATTCGGGTCTTTTTGACTCTCTACCCAACACTCTATCCACTGTGATATATCTGTATCTATATCTATCTATATCTATATCTATATCTTTATCTTTATCTATATCTTTATCTATTTCCTAGCCTCCTTTCTGCAATTAATGCCCCAGCTCCATATTCCAAGTTGATGTCAATTAGCTTCTACCAAGTGATATTTAATGCCAGCTTTTGGGATAAGAACCCACTATTTGACAAAAACTGCAGAGAGAATTGGAAAATAGTATGGGAAAAATTAGGTTTAGATGAATACCTCACACCCTATACCAAGATAAATTCAAAATGGGTAAATGACTTAAATATAAAGGGATAAAATATGAACAAATTAGGTGAACATAGAATAGTATACCTGTCAAATCTATGGGAAAGAAAGGAATTTAAGACCAAGCAAAAGATAGAGAATATCACAAAATATAAAATGAATAATTTTGATTATGTTAAATTTAAAATTTTCTGTACAAACAAAACCAGTGCAACCAAAATTAGAAGGGAAGCAACAAATTAGGAGAAATTTTTTACAACAAAAACCCCAAAAAAAGGTCTAATTTCTCAAATTCATAAGGAACTAAGTCAACTGTATAAGAAACCAAGCCATCCCCCAATTGACAAATGGTCAAGGGATATGAGTAGGCAGTTTTTCAGATGAAGAAATCAAAACTATCAATAATCACAAGAAAAAGTGTTCTAAATCCCTCCTAATTAAAGAAATGCAAATCAAAACAACTCTGAGGTACCACCTAACACCAAGCAGTTTGGCTAATATGACAGTAAAGGAAAATAATGAACGTTGAAGGCGACATGGCAAAATTGGGACACTAGAGCATTTATGGTGTAGTTGTAAATTAATCCAACCATTCTATAAGGAAGTTTGGAATTATGTCCAAAGGAATTTAAAAGATTACATGCTCTTTGAACCAGAAAAACCACTACTAGGTTTGTGCCCCAACAAAATAATAAGGAAAACTACTTGCACAAAAATATTCATAGTCCCACTATTTGTGATGGCAAAAATTGGGAAATGGAGGGTTGTCCTTTGATTGGGGAATGGCTGAACAAATTGTGGTATATGTTGGTGATGGAATATTATTGTGCTATAAGGAAAGATGATCTGGAGGATTACTATATGAACTGAGAGGATGTCATTAACTAATGCAGAGTGAAATGAACAGAACCAGAAGAACACTGTACACAGAAAGTAAAACATTGTGGAACAATCCAATGTAATGGACTTTTCTCCTACTAGCAATGCAACAAGCCAGGGCACTCCAGAAGGAAAGAATGCTATCCACATTGAGAGAAAGAACTAAGCAAGTAGAAATTCAAAAGAAAAACATCACTCATCACATGTATATATGGGTGTGTGATTTGGGGTTTAGGCTTTAAAAGATTGCTCTATAGCAAAAATGAATAATATGGAAATAGCCATTAAGTGACAACATTTGTACAATCCAGTGCAATTGTTTCTTCGCTTTTGGAAGGGGAAAGGAAGAGGGGAGGGAAAGAAAATGAATCATGTAAACATGGAAAAATATTTAAAAATAAATTAAAAATAAGAAAAAAGTAAAATAACATATTTGGGTCAGAATAAAGTATATATGGTTCTTTTGGGGGGGAAATGATATTTACTTTGAAGATATAGCAAGAAGAAAAATGTAAACATCCTCCCCCATCAAACATCTAAGTGGTACCTTCTCCCCTATACCACCTCAGATCTTAGGGAGAATAATCTCAGAGTTGTTGAAATTTTTCCACAGCATTCATTAGTTCCACTAAGTTTGCATCCAAATGCAGCATAGGCATTGGGTTAGTCTCTATTTGAGCTACCACTAGGATGAACCTCAAAGGTCATTTCTTGGGGTCTTGAAACTGGATTGGCTGTCTACAAAACCCAGCATGAATTCTGTTCCTGAACCTTCTAGTGGCACACTTCCCTGATCTTTACAAGCTAATAAGGTCATAGCCATCTCCAATCACCTTTACCTGTAAGTACAAGAGAAGGCACCTAATCAAGACCAAAACGAAACACAATGCCATGCAAAATCATCCTCAAACAAACTTTCTAGAAAAGAAAGGACCTTGAGGAAAATTAATACTGGATTATATTAATTAAATATATTAACTAATTATAGCAATTTTAATATTTCCATGTAAGATCATGTTCTCCTTTGGTTTCCCAGGCTCAAAAAAGAAACAAGATTGGAAATACACCTCAATCCCTCTACCCTAAGCTATCAGGATGGGTTGGGATCTTTTGCCTTTTGTTAAGATCTTTAAAGGACTTGAAAGGATTAAAACCAAGGTGAGCTTTGACTCATTTTAAAAAGTAAGTTGGCCAAACCACATGATGTCGAGGGACAAAACTTGACTAGGGATATTTTGTCAATGAAAGCCATCGGTGATAGACTGGGTTGTCCAAGTTTTACAGATCTATGGGAGATTAATTTTTACATGCTTCATTTAGTGCTCCTAATCATGCACATTGCTAAAAACTTGACCTTAGATGTAGAGGTCTCTGAATATTGTAAATATATTAATGATGATTGTGAGGAGTAATTGCGTTGTCAAAATAAGAGTGGTGCCAGAAAAGCAGGGTCAGTCAAAACCTACAATTTGAAATGAAATTTCCAGTACAGTCTCCTGATGTTCATTTTTTTTTTCTCTGAAAACAGATCTCTTACTAAAGTTTAGCTGAGGAGAACTGACAGTATTTTTATTCTGCTTTGGCTTTGTTGATTGCAGGAGAAGGAGCTTGGGCTCTGTTTTGAGCTGCTCAAGTGGGGTTAACAAGAGTCAGAAAGAGGACCATAAATACTAAACCAAGAGAATAATTAGGAGTTGGGTTCAGGTTACCAGGCTGACATTGGAAACATGAATATCAGGAGGGATTTGAAGATTAAAAAAAAGAAGAAGAAAGAAAAAAGGAGATAATGTTTAGACTACTAAGCCAAGGCCAAAATGCTATTTCTCTTGACTATGCCTTTGGACTAAGCTGAAGATATGATCTATCGAGATTTGGGGCTGATTTGGGGCATTTTTATATAATGTAGAAACCTCCTGGGCTGAAATTGAAGACAGGCTTGAAGATTCCCACTTAAAATAGGGTCATATGCCAGATTTATTGCACACTACCTGAATCAGTAACCAAGTAAGATACTGAGTAGAAGGAAGAGTCAATTAGAAAAGCAAGAGTGCCCAGATCAAAAATAAGAGCCAGTACCAAGATTAAATGGAATCCAAAGAGGGGAGTAAAATGATACAGTCTGATTTTCAAGCAAAAGGTTCAGGACCAAGGTAATAGAGAGGGTATGAACATTTTTTGTACCATCCTGGCTCTGTTTTTCATTCACATTGTTCCCTTAGCCTAGAAAGTCCTTTCTCCCTCTATCCAACCAAACTTTAAATTTCTATCCAACTCAAAGTACAAATCCAATATTGCTACCACCATAAAAATCTTTCCTAGATGGTCCAGTGAGTAAAGGACTGGGCTTATAGTTAGAAAGCTCTGAGTTCAAATCCAGCCTCAGATACTTGATAATTTTATGACCTTAGGAAAGTCAAATACCCCATGTTTGCCTCAATTTACTGTATAAAAATAAACAAAAATCTTTACTTCCCATGGTTGTTGTGAGGTTCAAATGAGATAATATTTATAAGCACTTAGTGTAGTCTTTTGCACAAAGAAGGCAATGAATAAAAGCTTGCTTCCTTCATCCCCTTGGTTTATAAAGTCCTTTTCCCTGGGATTTCACCTACCATTTTGTTTTTCAACCCTCTATGGTACTTTTTATGTAATGTTGTATATTATAGTTATTTGTGTTTGTCTAATCCTCATGAACTATAAACTTCATGACATTATCTTATGTAGTCTTTATGCCTTTCTTAGAACCACAAAAAATGCTTTGTAATCAGATACATATTAATAGATTAATACAGATTAATAGATACATATTGTTTTTCCTTTGTTCAAGATGACCAATGGCATCCTTGAATGATGCCTTGATTTTGGAATGAGTTGAATTTAATTGAGGCAGAGTTTCACAGAGTCATTGGCTTTTACTCTTTCTTCCAGACTCATAGAAGTCCAGTGGCAAGACAAAAGTCAGGATGACCAAGGATGTCCTGGGATACAGCGAATAACCTTGGCATCTTTGATGACTGACCAAGCGCTCAGCACTCCATAGTGCCTGCTTGATCCTTTTTCAAGGCCATTAGAACAAATTTCTCTCATCTACCCTGGTAAGTCTTTATATGTTTGAGGTAGACATCCCCCTAACTGAATGAGTTTGAATTCTTAGAAAATAAGCTTTCCTGAGTAGATATATCTACAGAGAAGTATGTCAAGGAAAAAAAATTGAATGAGTAAAGATGATAATCAGGGTGATCTGAGAGATCTGAGGTGAGAGGAATCACTTTTAGCTGGCAGAATAAAAGATAGCATTATTGAGGCAGTGATGCTTGAGAGAAAAAAAAGTAATTGGAGACTGAGATGGAGGATGGGGAATATTATAGTGATGGTATATAGCATGGACAAACACACAAAATAAGGGAATATCAGGATGAGATTAGTTACCTGCTACTAGTCCATTTGAACTGCAAAACAAGGTGTTTGCAATTTATTTTTGGTTATGTATGTCCACATAGAAAACATAACTGTAACTCATGGAGAATATGAATAAATTGTTGTTCCTATTTTATGGATGCAAGGTTTAAAAAAGTCTAATTGATTTGCTCAGAGTTACATAAAGAGTATAGAAGGTTAGATTCAAACCCAGTTCCCTCCTGAATCCAATTACAGCATTCATTCCATTATACCATGTTCCCTTTTTCAAAAATGAGAATGTTTGGAAGACGGTCAGATTTTAAAGGAAGATAACAAATTTATCTTTAGACATGTTGAATTTTTAGTAATCTGGAGTACATCTAGATGGAAATGTCAGTCGGAAGTTTAAAATGCTGAAGAGGATCTCAAGGTAGTGGATAGGGAGTAAAGGAAAGATAAAGATTTAAGAGTTATCTACATTGAGGCAGTAATTGAATTCATGAGCAGTGAAAGCAATTGCCTTTGGGATAGTATAAGAGAGAAACAAATAATGCCAAGGACAGAGACCTAGAGTTAGAGAAAACAGATAAGTGTTTAAGGTAGGTTTTGAACCCAGATTCTCCTAACTCAGGCCCAGCATCATGTCCATCCACTACAATATGCTGCCACTCTTAAAAGAAACAACATTTAAATTTAGAGAAAGAAAGCAAGGTGAGAAACCAGCAACAGGGAATGGGAAAGAGTGATAGGGAGTCAAGAAGAAAACCAAGAGAGAACAGTGTCATGGAAACCAAAGGAAGAGAGAATAGCAAGAAGGAGGAAGTGGTCAATGTGTGTGTTTTTGCTATAGAAAGGTCAAGGAGGCTGAGGTTTAAGAAAAGGCCAGTGTATTTGACATTTAGAAGGCGACAAGGAAATCTGGGAGAGTATAGGGTGATATCTGCCCAGCTGATGACATGCTGGCCATTGTTCTGATTTTATTTGCTCTTCTTTCATCTATGACCCATTTCATTTATCAGTTTAGTCCATAGAGTCAGAATTTCAGAGGTGGAAGGAATCTTAGAGATCATCATTAGTCAACAAACAAGCATTCACTAAGCTTAAGCTATGTGCCTAACTATCTGAGCCCCTGGGAGATAGAAAGACAAAAAGGAAAAAAAAAAGGTCTCTGCGCTCAACTAGCTTATATTCTATCTTGAGAAAGCACATATGCATCTAGGTATATGTAATGCAAACAAGAAAAAATTTTAAGGGGAGACATTAGCATCTAGGAGGAGCCGGAAAAACCCAATACAGATGGCATAGATGCTGAATCTTGATGGAAATCCAGCCTTCTCAGCTGACTAATAATTAAACCCAGAGAAATAAAATAGCCTGACCATTCTCACATAGGAAGTTGATGACAGGACTGGTGTGAGAACCAAGATCACTGTCTGTTCATTTACTGTTATTTGTAGTGGTTCATGTGATAGATTTAGCCTATGCTAATACCCTTCTGATCCATCATCTTGCCTTTCCCTCTTTCATTAGTCTAAAGTACTTTCCCACTCTTATCCATCTTTTTGCATTTATATTTGTTCCAGTCTCATACCTCTTGGCTCCACCTTTCCTCCTCCTCCTTATAAAATCCCTTAGTTCGCTCCTTATCCCCACTACAGCCTTCTGAACACATTCTTATCCACTTGGATTTTTTACTTCACTCACTTCCAGTTCTTGCACCATCTTTCATTGTTCTTCCTCTTTTCACAGAAAAAAATATACATTTATGATCAAAACATATTTTAGTATTCTAGTGTGACATCTGCAAATTCTATGATTCTGCTGATGCACAGAAATTCTAGTACATACTGTTCTGCAGTATGGGATGGAAGCAAACATTTCCAATCAAAAGGAACTCTCCCTGTCTCCTAAATTGTTTGGTGGCACATTAGTTCCCTTTGAGGAATTTGCTGATGGATAATCTTTGTAAATATGAACATATCTACTTCCCTCTCAACACAGCTAATATTTGCCAATGTATTTGTAAAGGAAAGTGAGCTGAATTGATTGTGGCAAACTTCAGAACTCTTCTACTGCCCCCAAGCTTCCCCTGAAAGCAAAGACCCATCATTTCAGTGCTACCATTTTGTCAGTGTCGTTATGCATAAGGCAGTTACACATGGAACACCACAACTCCCAAAAACTAAAAGATGATATCTCACAGAGGGTAATGGAAAGGCACTTAGTGAATAAGAAGAAGTGCTATAATAACAACAACAGGAACTCCAAGATAAGAGGAGTAAAATAAATATGACAGGGAGAGAACGTGGGCTGGCCAAATGACAAGAACGCAGTATGGCAGTGGACAGCCAAAGTGGTACCCTTGTGATGTGGGAGAAATCAAGAAAACTCTCTAAGACATTGAGGGCAGCATTGGTGGGGAACTTTTGGGAAATTGTGGAAAAGAGTCATATAAGATGGTAGGCATGGATGAATTCCAATTTTCATTATAAGGAGTTAACAAGATCACAAGATATATCTGAGTATTTGTTCCAGTTCTTGTAGCTAAAGTGCATATTATACACTAAAAAACTTTGAAAGATGATCTGTCCTCTTAATTTCTACTATTAACTACCTCTTACCTCCATTTTTTGGCTGACCACTTCATTTTCTTGCCCTTATGTGATTTGCCTGTACCTCTCTTCTTCAAATGACTTCTCCCTTTTAGAGGCCTTGAACAAGTTTTTTTTAAAAATGAAGCTTAAAATCTCTTTCCTTGAGAGTCTTGAAAAGTGCCATGTATACAAGAAGACTTAAAGGAGAGTCACAGAACATACTTTAATATCATAGTTAACTTTTTTTTTGGTAGGAAGTACTTCTCTGCTTCTCACCCAAGACTTTGCCGATTGATATGGGGATAAGGGGATAAGAGGAATCATCCTCCAAGTAAGACCTAAGGAACAGAAACGTTTTTGCACTGCCAACTGCTGACATTTCATAGCTGACAGTTTCTAGCCATGCCCTTCTCTCCACCAGTAATGCTGGAAGGGTGCCTAATGAAGCAGAGATTGTACATTCAGTACCTGAATGGTTCAATTATTAGCTTCTCTCTGTTGTAGAGCACGATAACATCTCACTTAACTGAGAACTGAGGAGAAAACAGAAATGATCCTTGGCCAGTCAAAAAGGGATATCACAAAGCCAATATGGAGAAGCTTATTAATTTTGTTCCTAGTATAGCTTCTCAAATCCTCACTCAGAGTCTACTTACTCGTAGTTTACATACTATTCTAACAAATATGTCTATCTGGAATTCCAAAACCCAAGAGAATAGACCATAGTCCATTTGGAAGAAGAACTGGCAGAAATGAAAAGTGATAACTGCATAGCTTGATCCTGATGCGAGGGGGGCTGATGTCAAAACTAAAAATGAAAAAAAATAAGAAATTAAGGATCACAGCATTTTGTGAAGATTTGCTGCAGTCTATGTAAATATCCCCTTTATAGCTTCATTGTATTAACATATAGTACATAAATGATATTCAAAACACTGACCTTGAATCATAAAGACAAGTCTAAATTGGGTTTAGTGTCCTCTTTAAATATGTTACAATTTTTTAAATTTTGAAATATTCCTTTCCTACTTAAGTAAAATTTTAAGATATTTTTGTTTTGTTCTGTTTTTATGTAAAGGTCAAATACAATTAACTGGAAACTATAAACTCCTCAGGAACAGAGATTGTGTCATTTTTCATTTTTGTATCCCTAGCACCTACTTATATCCAGTAGGTACTTAATAAACACTTATAATTGAACTACATTTGATTAATTGAATCAAAAATAATCAACAATTATAGAACTGTAGAATGATGGCACTAGAAGCAACCTTAAATAGTCAACATTGGACAGCTTCTTCACTTAATGTATGAGAAAACTAAAGGTAGTCAACAATTATTTATTAAGTGTGCCAAGAGATGTGCTAAGTGCTAGGGAGCCAATGACATACAAAAATATTCCCTTCATGGAGATAAAATTCTAACAGAAGTTACAGAATGTTTTGTACATATGAGATAAATACAATCAAATTTACAAAATTAAATAAATAAATATAATGCACATTCAAAATAAACATAAAGGCATCATGGAAAGAAGGTAGGGCAAGAGATTGGGAAAGGCTTCTTAGAAAGGGTGGAATTTGAGCTGAGTATTGAAAAAAAAAGCAGCTGAGTGGATGGGGAGGGGATGGAAGCAGCTAGGGGGGCAGTGGATACAGAGTCAGATCTGGAGTCCAGAAGACTCCTCTTCCTCAGATCAAATCTGGTCTCAGACACTTACTAAGATGTGTGACTCTGGACAAGTCACTTGACCCTGTTTTCCCTCAGTTTTCTCATCTATAAAATAAGATGGAGAACAAAATGACACAGCACTCCAGTATCCTTAACCAAGAAAAGCCCAAATGGGAACGTGAAGAACTGGACACAACTGAACGCCAGCAACTTGAAGAAAGTCAGAGGTCCAGAGAGATCCAGTAGAATGCAAACTTACCAGCCAAGGGATAACTTGCCAGCAAGTATATTCTCTGACATATAGCTGTAGATAATATATATATATATATGTATTTAATTGATTTATTTTTTTTCATCATCTTCATCTCCATAAGTATCTCTCTCCTGCCTACCCATAGAACCAGCTCTTACCCTACCTTTCTCTGTCTTTCTCCCTCAATTCTCTCTGTCTCTGTCTCTCATATTCTTTTTTTTTAAATCCTTACCTTCTGTCTTAGAATCAATACTGTGTATTGGTTCCAAGGCAGAAGAGTGGTAAGGGCTAGGCAATGAGATTTAAGTAACTTACCCAGGGTCACACAGCTAGGAAGTGTCTCAGGCCAGATTTGAACCTAGGATCTCCCTTCTCTGGTCCTGGCTCTCAATCCACTGAGCTACCCAGCTGCCCCCCTGTCTCTCATATTCTTTTTCTTAAAAACACTCAGTTTTCTCTCTATTTTGGTTCCTGTCTTTCTTTTTCTCCCCCCTTTTCTCATTTTCTCTCATCTCCCTCTTCTCACATCTTTTTTTCTCATTCTTTCTCCCTTTCCCCATTCTCTCCTTTCTTTCTCTATTTCTTCTTTTATCCCTCTTTCCTTCTCCCCCCTTTGTCTCTTTTCCCCTCTCTTCTTTCATCAACCTTTCTTTTCCCCTTTCTCCATCCCTCTCCTTTCTTCCTCCATGCTACAAATAACACACTGTCATGTTTCAGTAGATTCAGACATAGTAGTCATTGGAACATACTAATGCAGAATATAAATGGTGGGACTGTCTAATCAAGAAAACTGTATATAATTCTATTATCTCAACCTGAGTTGCTTTATTGATTTCATCACCTGTAAAGTGATGGAGTTGGCTTTATGGAAGACAACTTGGAACTATGGTAGATAAGTTTACCTAAAATGAATTTACTTTAAGCCAGCAATACCAATTCTGGGCATAGACCTTAATGACATTTTTTTAAAAAAGGTAAAGCTATCTATCATTTACCAAAGTGTTCATAGTAGCACGTTCAGCTGTACTAAAAAACTAGATATTAAGTGTGTGCCATTTGATTAGAGAATGGCTGAACAAAATGTGGTATATGAATGTAATGGGATAGCATTGCCCCTTGGATGTTAGACACACACACACACACAAATCCAAACAAACTTGGAAGACTCAAACAAATTGTTGCTGTAAGCAGTAGAAGGAAACAGAAACAAGAGATGGTACAAAAAGGCTGCAACTTTTGAGATGAAAATTACATTAAAAATCAGAATGTGACTGATCATGAAACATATATATATCTATATATATGTATGTATCTCTTCTTTTTTATTCTATGAAAGGAAATAAAATAAAAAGAATGGATTAAAGAAAATCTCTAATGCTTCTCTAAAAAGTTATCATAGTTTGGTGATGCCTCAAATCTCAAAGTATTTGAAAGGATACAATACTCAGTGTTTAGAGATGACCTTTTCTCATTGAGATTTTGTGAAAAGTCTTATCTTGATTTTTCCATGTGATCATAAAAATGTTTTATTTTTCTGGTAGAGAACAAAATTACATTTTCTTAGCTTAAATGGTTCCCTAATTTGTTATGACAGCAAACAAAATCACATATGCCATTCTGCTAAGTGAATGCACATTTTTGAGGATGAGAGGGTAGCGAATGATGACTTTATGCTATTGCCAAAATGTCACTAGATTCATATAATCATTCTGTTGCAGCTATTATGTACATCTCACTTCTGTGTCTTTCCTAGTGTCTGAATTCACACAGTCTGGATGAGAAAATGATTAGCCATTTTAGGAAAGCAGGGTTTGATTCACTTGATGATATTCCTTGTTCATTTCAACAACAGTGCCTATTATCAATTAAACAATTTTAGAAAAAATGTAAGTGATAAAAATGTTAGCTAAGTTCCAGGATTTGTGGGAGGAGGAGGAGGAGGAAGAAGAAGAAGAGGGATAGTTAAGAAATAAACAGGTGGAATAGAGGAACTTAGACTAAACTGGAAGTCATCAGAGTGCTCTAAGGGAGAGTCTTATAAAAAAAAAAAAGAAGTAAGAAACTCAGTAGGTAGCCAAAATCTGAGAGGCTAAAATAAAATTGCTAAAGCAATTTAAATGGACTATAACAAATTCCAGAGTCAGGCTATGGGGCTGCTCCATTGTATGTCCCAGAGTGGCAGCACATTATGGTTTCTAGGTGTAGAAGTCAATATTGGCCAAGAGGTGGCAGAGCGGATCACAATAATATTTAGTGAAGCCACTAGCCTTATTTATGTAGCACTGCATCTTATGAGTACCTTAGCTGGGAAAAATGGAAAGAAGACACATTTGTTTTTGTGTTTTTTTTTTCTAAATTCTTCGATGAGATTAAAGCACTAGGAGTAAATGAAATACACAAGAGATCAGTGGGATGAGGCTGCTGAGCCACTCCTCAGTGTCATGCATACCAGGAGAGGGGATAGGACTAGAGGAGGACCAGCATTACAGAATTCAGCAATGCTTATTCAGTTCTCATTACACAGAAGAAAGTAGAATTGCAGACTGCAAGCTAGTGAGTTTGACTTCAATTTTGGGCAAAATTCTAGGCTGTATTATTAAAGGATGATTTGAAACCAGATTTGGAAAGGGATTAAACTTGTAAAATGAATGAATTGTTGGGCAGATCAAATGATATCATGAATGTCATAGGGCTACTGTATACTTTATAGAGTATAAGTAGAAAAAACATAAAGTATAAATAAAAATATATAGTATAAATATAAATTATATACAATACATGTGTATACATAAAACATGCACAAATATACAGATGCACATATGTATCTGTGTAAAACACATACAGACACATAGAAACACACATATATACATATTATATCTACATACACAGATAGTGCAAGACCTATGCCAGTAAGCTGTGGATCTAATTATTTTGGAATGTAACATGATCACAATCTCCAAAAAAATATATTTACTTTGTAAGGTATGACAAATTTTTGCTATTGATTTTGGCCAAAAGCCTAAGAAGTGATTTCTTCCCTTCTGATTGCTGGCTAACTACAGTGAAATTTCCTCTGAAAAAAAATTACCTATGGGAAACAGTGCCCAAAGGTTATAAGGTGCCCATTAGACTAAGTTTAATTTAAGTAGCTTTGCAAGAATTTTGGCTGCAGCAGAGAAAAAATGTCCTTCTTGGAGTTTACTGAGAAGCATCTGTCATTTTGAATTGTAAAGAATGGTCTTCTGGTCAACAGGTGGGCCACAGTGACTATTTAAATGGGTCTATCTAAAATGATACAATTTGAAGTCTGCATTTCTTTCCAAAGGCTATGTTTGAAAGTGCATTTTAAAGCCTATTTCCACCTGAATTTGTTCCCAGGTCTCACGAGTCTCTTAAATAAGTAGATTTCAGAGAATTCTCATTTGTGTTCCTGTTGGATATAGAGAGGAATCTAAGACAAGCCATGGACTTATTGGAGGGAACAACATCCCAGTATGGTTACAGTACCTTTTAGTTTTCCTAGTTTTCAGGTTTTTTGCCAATGAGCAAAGAATGACAAAAGGATATCAATCAATACAATTTTTATTAAGTACCTTGTGTGTCAGGCATTGTACTAGGCACTGGAGATGCCAGTAAATACAGTGAAATAATCCCTATTCATAATTAGCTTACATTCTAATGGTGAGGGTAGCCAATAAGTATACATAAAATGTATGCAGCATTAATATAAATATGAATATATAGAAAGTAATGAAGTATAAGGTTTTGGTTTTTTAGGCGGGAGAATACTTGCATGTGAAAAAGTAGGAAAGGTTTCATGCAGAGGATAATAATTGAGGAACATTTCAAAGGAAGAGAGGTATTCTGTGTGGACAACTTAAGGAAGGAATATGTTCTAGGAACAAATGATGACCAACTCAAAAACATGAAGAAAAGAAAAGACATGGAATGTTATGAGAGAGAGAGAGAGAGAGAGAGAGAGAGAGAGAGAGAGAGAGAGAGAGAGAGAGAGAGAGAGAAACAGAGAGACACAGAGAGACACAGAGAGGAGGAGGAAGAGGAGGAGGAGGAGGAAGAGGAGGAGGAGAACAAGGAGAAGAAGGAGAAGGAGAAGAAGAAGAAGGAGAAGAAGGAGAAGGAGAAGGAGAAGGAGAAGGAGAAGGAGAAGGAGAAGGAGAAGGAGAAGGAGAAGGAGAAGGAGAAGGAGAAGGAGAAGGAGAAGGAGAAGGAGAAGGAGAAGGAGAAGGAGAAGGAGAAGGAGAAGGAGAAGGAGAAGGAGAAGGAGAAGGAGAAGGAGAAGGAGAAGAAGAAGAAGAAGAAGAAGAAGAAGAAGAAGAAGAAGAAGAAGAAGAAGAAGAAGAAGAAGAAGAAGAAGAAGAAGAAGAAGAAGAAGAAGAAGGAGAAGAAGGAAGAGAAAATAAGAGTTTAGGGTGATATTGTCTAGGGCTTTAAAAACTAAACAGAGTTTAATTTTTATCCTAAAGGTAATAGGAAGCCAAAGGGGAGTCACATGTCAGATCTGTGCTTAAGAGAAATTACTTTTGTAGAAATATATAAGTTGGACTAGAGCAATAATAGATTTGAGAAAGGGAGACCAAAAATATGCTGTTGAAATAATCAGCGATATGGTAGGATTTAAAAGATGTTGTGAAGGTAGAAACAGCAAGGTTTGGCAAATGATTAGATATATAGGGTAAGGGAGAATTAGCAGTCCAGGATAGTGCCACAATAAAAAAATCAAAGAGAACGGATGGGTATTGGCACTTTCAACAAAAATAGGAACATTTAGAGAAGATAGAGGGAAATATAGTAAATTTAATTTTAGACACATTGAGTTTAAAATACCCCAGGTTCATTCACTGTAAAATGTTCAATAAGCAATGGGTCATACAAGACTGAGGCCCAGGAAGAGGCTGAAGTTGGATATATAGATCTGAGTCATTTACTTAGAGATGATAGATAAACTCATGGGATCCGATGAAATTAATATCCATAAGTTAACCTCTATTGATTAGAGGAAGAAGGAAAGGGTCCCTAGGACAGAACCCTGGTGAACACATACAGTTAGATGATGAACCAGCAAAGGAACTGAGAAGAAATAGTCAGGTTTGTAGGAGGCAAAACAGAAATAGTGTGACCAAAATCCAGAGTGGAGGAAACATCAAAGAAGAAGAGATTATTCAACTTGTAAAAATGCAGCAGAGAGTTTGAGAAGGAACAACAGAAAAAGAGCCACAGGAAAAATCATTTGGTGAAAATCCTAATGAATATTTTGTTAGATATAAAGAGAATCTTAAATTATATAACATGGTAATATGATCACCAAATTGGAGTGCTCTATTGCCATTGTGTGTGTGTGTGTGTGTGTGTGTGTGTGTGTGTGTGTGTGATTCACAAAATCATCAAATTTTGGGAATAGAAAGAACTCTAGAAGCAATCCAACCTTTTTTCCTAAAAGAAATCTCTACTTTAAGCTGTCTAAAAGAGGTCATCTAGAAGAGGCTTGAAGGCCTCTCCAGAAAGGGAACTCCAGGCAATTGATTCCACATTTTAATAGTTCTTATTAAGTTTCTCCTGACATCAAAGCAAAATATGGCCCTTTGCAATTTACATCCTTTCTCCTGGTTATGGCTTATAGGGACAAGTCTAAGCCTTCTTCTGCATTATCTAACACACACACTCTTCCTAGACTTTACATAGGCTAAACATCCCTAAATGCTCTTGTTCATCTTCATCTTCCGTGGATTCATAGGTCTTTCACCATCCTGGATGTCCTCTTCTGGATATTTTCCAGTCTTTCCTAAATGATGGTGCCTAGTACTGAGCACAGTAATCTCAACTTTAGTCTGGTCAAGGCAGTGAATGGGAGCACCCTCACTTTTTATTATGGACCTCCATCTTTACCTCTCTTAATGCAGTCCAACATGTCATGAGCTGTTTTGGATGCCACAGTGCATTGTTGACTCATTGATCTTGCAGTCCACTAAAATCTCCAGATCTTATTCAGACAAATTGTCATCTAGTCATATTTCCTCTTTCTTATACTTGTGAAGTAGATGTGTTAAATCCAAGAGTAATCCTTTACATCTGCTTTATTGAATGTCATCTTATTAGAATTAGGACTAGTCTGTCGAAGTCTTTTGGGATTCCACATCATCTAAAAGGTTATCTACATCTCCCAGCTTTGTCTCATCTGAAAATTTGAGATGTATACTGTAATATTTATTGAAAAAGGAAATAGGATTTGGAAAACAGGGGGATAATGGGAAAGTTTGTATGAGGGTAAGGAGGAGTTACAATACTGACCCTCTGCATTCTCCTCCCAATTAATGATATAAATGTTAAATAACAGGGAACCAAAATACAAACCTCCAGAATATTCTATGGGAGAACGCCTGCCAAGTACACATTATACCATTAATCAATACTCTATGAAGGTAGTTACTCAACCAGATCTGAGGGAATTTTTAGTGCCCATCTGTTCATCATTTCTATTAGAATAATGGGAGATATTTTCAACAATTAATTTGACAAAATCTAGATAAACTGTATCTATGGCATTTCTCTCAACGACTAGATTAGTAACCCTCTCAGTAAAGGAAATATTTTTATTTTGGCATTATCTGTTGATCAATAATTCAAACTGGCTATTTAAAATCTCTGCTTTCTTTTCTAGATGTCACTATCTCTTTAGTAATCTGAATGCTTCCCAGGAATCAAAACCATCCTCACTGGTCAATATTTTCAGATTCCATCCTCTTTCATTATTTGGGAAAAAATGACAGTATTTTCAATTCTTCAGTCCACCAGTATTTGTCATTCATCTGAGCTGGATAACTTGAATTCATCACATGCAAGAAGGATTTTTAAATTATTTCCTAACTTATCTCAGGTATCAACTCTTGTTCTGTCATTTCTAATGCAAAAGTCATTCTCTTTGGAACAAGAATCACAAAAAAGGAATTGAACAGCTCTATGTTCTTTCTTTTGTCACTTTTCACTGTCTCATACAACACCGAGTAGAGGTCCTGTTACTTTTTTGATCCTCCTCTTTTTTACCATAATAAAGTTTTAAAAGAATTTTCATTATTGAATGTTTCATTATTGAATTCATTTTCCTCACTAACCTCATCATATTAAATTTCAAGCAGTCTGGACACTACATCTGCAGTACTAGGTACATATCAACAATGTAAGTAGATAGTTGAGTTCCCTGTATGTCCACATCAGTTTTTTAGCCCTTACCTTCTGTCTTAGAATCAATACTGTGTATTGGTTCCAAGGAGATGAGTGGTAAGGGCTAGGCAATGGGGGTCAAGTGGCTTGCCCAGGGTCACATATCTAGGAAGTGTCTGAGGTCAGATTTGAACCTAGGACCTCCCATTTCTAAGCCTGGCTCTCAAACTGCTGAGCCATCTAACTGCCTCCATCACTTTCTTTTGATCTTCCTCCATTCATAGGTCAGTCAGGTCCAGTATTTTTGTCCATTTCACTTGGAAATGAGGAGAGAGGAGAATTTGAACATAAAAGGGAGAAATGTTATTTTGTAACCAGGAGATGGTGGGAAAATTAGATGAAGGGGGCAAAAAGATTTACCTTGATTGAAAGAAGAAAGAACATATCTTTATGACAGAAGAGTGTCCTGGATTGGGAGGCACAGATGTAAATGTTGCCTTGTCCCCTAATCCTTGTGGACCTCAGTTCATTTACAGAATCAAAGGGGCGAATGAGCTCTTCTTTAATGTCTTTTAGAAGATGAGATATGATAATTAAATGAGCATGAGTTTGTCCTACTTCTTGAGGCAGCTATGAAAAAGGCTGGACTTGGGAGTGAGGGTGGGAGTAGCTTGTGTTGAATGAATCACTAATCCATGCATCTGGAGTTGAGCAAAGAAATAAAATACAGATTAAAACTGTGTTCTGTCTGGCAGTTTCTCAAGTTCCTTTCTTTCTGGAGGCCAGCAGTCTTCTTAAATGGAAAGTTTGGCTAGGATACAAAGATGGAGATGCTGCCACAGTAAGACAAGGGATTAGCCCATATGACTTGCTAGTGGGGTTATAAACCACTCAGCTGTGATATTAGTTTTAGAAAGGATGCTGTCACTCTGCAACTGATGTCAGGAAAAGTAAAAGAAAGAATTCCAGGAAACTTTAACCCTCCCCGAATGGAATGCTATGACTCTGGAGGGTTTTCTGGTAGAAATGAAACTCGAAAGCTTCGAAAACATTGAATTTTAAATGTTCTCAGCCTGCGACAATGTTTCTGAAGGACTGGTCACCTCTACTTTGGGAGTTCATATCGGTGTGGAAAAACACTATAAGGTCATTCTCATATTTGAATACCATGGTTTTCCTCCAGATTCATTAATGATTTCTCTCAAAATATCCTAAATCTTCTGCCTTAAAAACTGGAAGCGTCTCACAGCAGAAAACATGGAAGATTCTATTGCCTTTAATTTAAATAATCCTATTGACAATGCTAGGCTCATGGAAAATCTTGCTGTTGTTTTTTATCTTTTTTAATTGTTAAGTGATATTGATTGAGATGATGTTCTTTTGGTAAGTTGTATTAGATGGATGGAAAGATGTATGGATGAAAGTCCTTTGGCAAAGCCAAGAGCAATTAATCCAGAGCTATTAATTTCCAGAAAATTCTAGACCTATGGGTCATTATTATTCTCATGAATACTGAAAATAGAGAAAATGCAGGGGGAAAACAGTATTCTGTAAAATTCTCTGTTCAGAAGTTAAGGGAATCTTTGGTATTGAATCAAAGTCAATCTTAAATGCTGCTTATAGCTGTCTCCGAATCTTTTCTTGAGCTGTCTTCTTTCTACTTCTCATCGTCTTACTGTATGAAATTAAGGACACACGAAACCATGAGATTAGGAAATTTAATTTTCTTAGTCCTGAAAAGACAAAGCAACTTTGCCTACCATTTCCTCCTACCATGAGTGTACACAACCATAGTCCTTTAAAGATTGGGGTACATCAATTCAGAAAATCAAAGGACTTAAAACCATAAAGAACATCTAATCGGAGGGTTCCTAACCTGTTTTCTGTTTTGTACTCTTTTGGCAAGTTAGTGTAACTATGGACCCACTCTCAGAATAATGTTTTGAAATATATAAAATATATTAGATTGAAAAGAAAATAAATTATTTTAAACAAGTACCAAAATACATTTTTTTAAAAGTTCCAGACCTGACTGGTTCAACCTCCTCATTTTCAGATGAGACAGAGGGGACTTATTCTAGATAAGTAGCAGATTCTTGATTTGAACCCACATCATTTGACTTAAAACGTTCCCCGTTTCCAGCAAACAGAAAAAAAAAAGTGTTCATGAAACTACAGCATATTGAGGAAGAGCAAAAAAGAAGCAATGAGTAAGTCATAGCTGTGCCAGAAAAAAAGTGTTCTGCACATAGGTACCTAATAAATGTTTCTTGAATTGAATGGTTAACCCATGATGAAAATGGAAAGAGATGTAGTGAACACTCAAAGTGTTTTTAATCTGCACCAACAGCATGGTGCTTCTTTCTGAAATGTTTCCATCTTGCACTCCCAGTATGTATATCCTCCATGGAAAACTATGGTTGGCATCCCTAGATGGAAGTCACAAGTTAAGTGATAATGGTAACATCAGGTGTGTGGGTGTTTAAGAGGAGTGAAATTGAATAAAGAGAAAGGAATAAAGAAAAAATAAAGATTTAAAATAAAGATTTTCTGGATTGTCTTCAGCATCCTAAAGTTTTACTGTCTTGTGAAAAGTTTCTAAATTCTATTCCTAAATTCTGAATTATTGTATAGAGTCACTGAATGTTACACCACTGGAAGGCACTTTAGAGATTTCGCAGTCCAACCCCCATCATTTTACAGATATAGAAATTAAGGCCTAGAGAGGTTGCATTCAAAGAAACTCTAACTAACTTATGTTCTCTTTGGGCAGAAAAATTGTATTGAAGTTAAATTTTGTGAAGTCCTTTGATATTCCAGGTACTGACGTGGCCTTTATGTGAGATTTTTAAGAGGCTGTAACAAATTCACAGAAAATCCAGTCTAAGAAGAAAGCTCAAACGTTCAACACTGTTTCATTGGGTATTCACGCAATGATAAATTCCTACTTTGACCAGATACTACAGAAGATTTTTTAAGGCATTTAGTGGGTTCTCTGCTCTCCAGGAGTTCATAGACTCATTGTGCAATCTCACTGCAAAGACAGAGATGCAGAAGCAATACCTAAGTAATAGTAATGGCCATCAAGTTTGGAATTTAAAAAAATTATAAATGCCAAAAATAAGTGGTAGAAATAATAAATGTTAGAGAAACTCTGAGAAGAAGCAAAACAGAATGTTCATAGAAGGCTTCATAGGGGATATGGAAGTTGAAGTAGGTCTTGCTGGATGGGTAGAATTTGTATAGATTGAGACAAGGTAGAGAGACATTGTTGATGCGGAGTTCACTAAACTGGTGTAGAACAGAAATGTCAAACATGGGACATCAGGCATCATGCAGCATGTACCTACAATACACGGAAGTGAGGCCAAACCAGATTAAAATGTAATGGTAAATATTTAACAAAATGATATAAAAATATATAATAAATGAATAAAAATGAAACAGAATATGAATAATGTTAATATCTGGTTTTCTAAGCCAAAATGTAGCCTACAGAGATCCTTAGAGATGAACTAATGACTCTATTTCTATTTGAGTTTGATATCATTGGAGTAGAGGGTAAAGCAAACTGTTAGACATAGTGTGTATTGATTGATTTTGCTTAATTATTTTTTCTTTTTTTACAAAGGAGAGGTTCAAAAGTTCTGTGTGGGGTGGAGATGGGGGGTGTGAGTATATTTGGCTAAATCATTGTGGTGTTTTGGGTCTTTTCCCCTCTTTACTTCTGACTCCCATATTTACTTTGTACCACTTGTAAGCTGGGCAAGTCAATTAACAGCTTTGTGCCTCAGTTTTCTCATCTTTAAAATAAGGTATGACTCAATCACTCCTAAGGTCTCCTCCAGTTCCGAATCTATGTGTCCTCATTTGGGAAGGCCTGAAAGAGTTTTAAATGCCAAGATATATTTTATATTTCACCCTGGAAGTAAGAGGTAATAGCAAGAGTTTATTGAATAGAGAGATGATATAAGTAGATCAAAGTTTTGCAAAAACTCTGTTTGGCAACAAAGAGAAGATGGATTGGACAAAGGAGAAACTTGAAGCAGGGGAATCATTTAGAGGGCTACTGTAATGGTCCTGGGCAAATGTAATCAGGTTTGAATTTGAAGAGGGGGTTGTAAAAATAAATGTTATCAATATAACATTTAAAATAATATAACATTAAAACATAAAATATATTAAAAATATAACAAATAAGAGTTTCAAAAACTAAGATTCATAAACTAAATTTGATTTTATAAATGGAATTTTCCTTCTCAGGCAAATTAGGAAAGTTGTTGACTTAACTAAAAAGTTCTTTTATTTAAATTTCAGATATAATATGCAGCAGTCAATGGCTTACTAGCGAGAGGGAGATGTTCTGTGAGAATATTAGTCATTTATTATGGTTTTGAAATGTATAAGGAAGTTGTAATAAAAAGGGGGAGGGCTCACTGGAATTTTGCCTTCCCTAGAGTCAGTAGCTAGAAGTATTCACAAGGGAAAATTAACACCAAGAAGTCAGAAGTTAAAACTCAACCAACCTACCATCAAGTATTTGCTCATCTTCTATGAATTCAGTGTAGTTGAAAGAGAATTAATTGTCCCCAAAGTGCAGAAATCTCAGTTAGAATCTGCAAATGAGTCCTTGATATTCTGATAATCTGTCAGTAAGCCACTGGCTCCTGCTGCAACAGGACTTGATTCACTTTCAAAGTTCTTTAACTCTAGTGCATCGAGTTCACTTCTCTTCTGATGACCAACTTTGCCTTGGCTAATTGCTTAGTCTTGGTAGATAGGTGCCAGAGTGAAAAAAAACATGGAACCAGGAGGCAAGAAGACCCAAGTTCAAATCCTCCCTCAGACACTTATTAGCTAGGCAAGTCAATTTCTTGTTTTGTTCCTTAGTTTCCTCATCTTTAAAATAAGGAGGTTGGAATCCATGACACACATCTAAGATCCCTTTTATGTCTAAATGTATGACCCTGTGAGACCCCAGTTCCAATACATTTCTCCCTGATTCCATGATTGTTTACTTAGCTTTTTATAACCACTTTTTCTGGACTACAAGGTTCTACCTAGACTCTAGCCCCTGAAAGCTATTCACTGTTCTACCTTGATTTCCAACTTCAATATATCATTTGGGTCTGAATCATTCCTTTGAAGGGCTATTACCTTTCAACTCCAACTTTAATAATTCACATTTATTCCTATTAAAAGTCTTACCTTGACTCTCCTAGCCCTGGCTTCCAGCCTTCCTCCTTGACTCACTGCCTCCTATCATACTAGTGTGAAAAAGGAAAAATCGTAATTGTCGTGCCATGGGTTTGAGATAAAGAATGAATCCCTTAGTTTGGACTGAACGATGATAGGAATCGAGATACCCACTGTTTGGCACCCTCTGGTCACTCAGATGCCCTACTGAGAAAAAAAGTACATAGGTTGAAAAAAAAGTTTCCTGAATACTGAAAGTACAAACAAAATAACAGCTCTGAAGAGATGCCCGACGGTATGAGGGGTTTGACAACAGGAAGGAGCCTAATTGTTCATTATAAGCTCTCTGTATTCAACAGTTAACAAAGGCCTTATACTGGAGAGTACTATTTAGGTGGATTGGGTTGATAGAATGGAACTAATAAAAACATATTCATATTAGTCACACAAAATACTTCATAGATTATTAGGCAACTTCTGTATATAACATACTATACTGGGTACTAGGGAAGATTTTAGGGTGAATAAGAAATGGCTGTTAACCCCCAAAATTTACAATTTAGTGAGGGAAGGAGGGAATGAATGAATTCATGAATGCATAGATGAGAAACCATTTAATAAGTGCCTACTATGTGCAAAGCACTGAGGGTACTAGTAGAAAATCAAGATAGACTCTAGTTTTGAGGAGCTTACATTGTCATTCATTGTTGTTCAGTCATTTCAATTCTGTCTAACTCTTAATAACCCCATTTGGGGTCTTCTTGGGAAAGATACTGGTTTGTTTTTCCATTTCCTTCTCCAGTTCTTTTTACACATGAGGAAACTGAGGCAACCCAAGTTTAAGTCACTTGCCCAGGATCACAAAGTTAGTGTCTGAGGTTGGATTTGAACTCAAGTTCTTCCTGACTCCAGGCTTGGACCTCCATCCATTATAATTGGGGGAGACAATCTGTAGACATGGTTTCAGCTACAAGACAGAAGAAAAGATCAAGTGGACCTTAGGGTAGAATGGAAAAGAAGATTTTGATGCATATTTTTTTTTGCCATTCCCATTGATTAAAAACTATATCTATTTCTAATATTAAACCAGTTGACATGACTGAGGACTTTAATAGTGAGAGCTTTTTTTTCCTGGGTTTTCGGTAGATGTGGCTGCTGAGGAAATGGAGTCTGTAGAGCAAATTCTTGGCTACATCCCCATGAGTGTTGCACCCAGCTGCAGCAAGGCAGGAAGCAGGACCCCTGGTCCAGGGCCACTGCAATTCTGGGGGCTTCTGGGTCACTTTTGCATCTATCAAAGTCAGCATCGGCAGTGAGAGGCTTGGCTATATCCCCTTTCTCCATAGCTGTTCCCTGAGACAATGGATATGAGCACTGAGCCAGAAACAAAGACTAGAGTCTGAGGCCATTCAAAGAACTTTAGGGCTCCGGAGCTTTGACTTTCTCCACCAGAGTCGGAGGAGAGAAGGGTGCTTTGACCCACCTGGCATTTGCTATCTCCTGTCTTTCCCTCAGATGGTTTGTTTGCCTTGTTGGGGGCAGTAATATGTACATGGGGGACTGTTATGTACAAATGTTAGCACTATGCTATCAAAATATGTGTTTAAACTGGAAGGAACACTTGAGCTCAACACTAGGGCTGAATAAATTTCATTCTAATTTAATTCATCAGATAAGATAGTGAAAAGAAACAAGGGAAGATACACCTTCCATCTAAACATGTTACAAGTACTATGCTTGTTCATTGACATTGGTCCTGGGTGTTTTCTATTGCTGGTGACTCGGCACTAATTTTTAAGCCCAAATTTTGTGGCGTTGCTCTAACTTCTATATCCAGGTAGAGCCAACCTTCTCATGCACTGAAGCAATAAGACAAGTTCATAGGAAACTTGTCTGATTTTAAGATACAAATCGAAAAATTTAAGTTTAAATACAAAAAAGGGGAAATCAAAACCAGATATTGGGAAATATCCTAACTCTCACCAAGAGACTAAGTCAGTTATTTATGGGTTGTAACTTCATTCAAGGACTGGTCTGGAGGTGGAGAAAATTGAACCAATTTCTAAGGATAGACTTTACAATTTGAACAAAATTGAACCAATTTCTAAGAGCAGACTTTACAACCCTATTGACCCCATTGTTAATCCAGTGTCCTTGGGCAGTATATTGAACAAATATTGTGTACCATCAGAAAAGGATAGAAAGATAATATTCACATACACAAGAAACACCATACTGAGTTAGAACAATGGTCTGTCCATCCCTGAACTCTGATTATGGCACCAAGACATGTTTTCTGGAATACCTTTCATGATATTGCCACAAAGTATTAGAACTATTTCCCAAGCATCACATATGTCACCTAATAATGGATTTCTTTTACACTAACTAATTAATCTTAACCTGTCTTGAATCCTTTTGTATTTATTAGTTTTGCTGTGTTTTGGGATAATGAGTTTCATAGTCAATCAATAAACATTTATTAAGCTCCTATTATATACCAGGAACTAGGTAAACCACTGGGAGTACAAAGTAAGACCAAAGACAATCCACATTCTAAAGGAGTTCACAGCACCTTTTTATCACAAAATTTTGGAAACTTTGAAATGCTGTAAATCTACATTTTGTTGTTACTGCTACCTCATCCTCTAAAGCAGGTCAGTACTTGTGCTTGCCTCAGAACTATTTCTTTTATTTTAAATTCTTACTTTCTGTCTTAGAATCAGTACTAAATATTGGTTCTGAGGGAGAAGAGCAGAAAGGGTTAGGCAATGGAGGTCAAGTGATTTTCCCAGGGTCTCATAGGAATGAAGTATCTGAGGCCAGATTTAAACCTTCCATCTCTCTTTCCACTGAGCCACCTAGTGGCTCACATAACTATCTTTTTCATATCTTCATTCTAATTCTAGGATTTAGTCCTCAAAGGCCTTCATGGTTCTATAACCTGAATAAGTCATGTTTTCTCTCTTAAATATTGAAATCCCTTTAAATTATATTAATAAATCTATAGGCATCCTTCAGATCTTTCATGCCAACTTTCTATGATAACAAAAATAATGACCTACTCTAGTTTTATTAAAGGGTAGGAAATATTTTCTGTTTTGTTTCTAGTATTCTTCCTGATAAAACTTAGTATTTTTCTTGGCATTCTGGGTCATTAGCAATACATCACATTTATCTAAATCTTTTATTTTCAGTCCATAATCTGGTTTCCTTTCCATAACTAAACAGTTCCTTCAATCCAATGGCAACCAATTCAAATCATGGTGGATATTATCAAAAATTCTTAAAAAGCCAAATAAATTGTGCTTGCCAATCTCCCTTTATTCAAACAATGCCATCAAAGGATTTCAATGAGGTAATAGTGATAAAAATGCACTTTTTAATACTTTGTGATTTATAAAATGTTTTTCTAACAATAATTATATGAAACAATAAAAATTTGGAGATGTTGTATTTTGGCTGCAAGATGATGATTCTTCTGGGCAGAGCAACATTCATAGACTTAGTCTAAGTTATAGAAAAGTTTAGATCTACTTCGATATAAGAAGTACTCATACCAATGAAATTCTGTAATATTAAAGTAAGATCATGGAAGTATGACTATATTTTAAGAATCTGGGATTTCTCATATATGAATACCCCCTCTATCAAAATAGTTTGTATTCTCTTTAATGATTTAGCAAGTGGCCTTTGAAAGTTTCTATGGCCCACAGTTTTCCATTACTCAGTGGTCTACCTGTGGTCTTCAAGCTTTGCTTAGTTGGTCCTAAGGTACCAGCTGCTCTATCTCTGGGCCTGAACGCAAAACTTCTGCAGCCTTTGTAGGGCCTGCCAAAGCTTGAACTTTACTGACGTTACCTTCCAGGACCTAGAGTACCTTCTACCCTATAGTGAGACATTAGAAGAGGATCTGGGAAGGAATCTATGATCTATATTTTGCAGATGATGAAATTGAGTCAAAGAGACTAACAAAAGGGTTAAATTATGTTCCCAATAATTATAGAACTTGAGAGTGGTAGAGCTTAGAGTATAGTATCCCTTCCTCATCCTCCCAACATCTACTTTGGTTTTTGGTGATCTTACTTTTTCTTAAAGATTCTGCACCCCAAAAATCTTCTTTTTAATAATAAACATTGTATTTCACGTCTGAGCAATCCCTTTATTTTCACCTCTGGTAATAATAGAGTATGTCATATTTTATGTAGAAGTTCTTTCTCTCTTAATGATTTTCTGAAAACAATATTACACTTTCTTTGCAGCTCCTCATATCCTCCCTCTCAAGACATGATATTTAAGGCACCTCCTACAGCCTACATAGTACTGTGAACCATCCCTGTAGGTACAGGAGATTTAAAGTAGTATAATTAAATTTCTTAAAGCAACAGTGTCTAGTAGCCCTCTCAATAGAAATCACAAATTATTTAGCGTAAATAAAATAGAATTAGAGTCACAAACTAAGAATCATGGTTTTCCTGTATGTTGGATGACTTTTTGGCCAAAGAGTGAGAAATTATCCAGAAATAATACATGTGCCAACACTGTGATGGGGGAAAAGAATAAAAGGGAATCCATGGCATGAGATTTTTCTTCATAAAACAGCTTGAAAAGCTGTTTGAGCTGCCTCTGGTAATGTGGCCAGCTGGGCTTTGTGAATAGTTAGAGATATAATCAAGAGACTTATGAAAATGCCGAACTTGGCTACATATTAAAAATCTTGTCATGAGAAGGGTTCTCAAAAATATAGAAATAGTGAAATCACAGCGAGTATGGGGACGGAAAATGGAAAACAATACACTGATTGATTTCCTATTATGAAAAACGACATTTAAAATACTCTATGGATAAATAGTCAATATTCAGGTAGATATATAATCTCATTAATGTGGAAGTTCTCTCCAGGGCCACAAAACACAATCCAGTCCTGACCAGCCTGTGTGATTTTTTTCCCAAATCCTATCATAATCCACCCAATATGTAGCCATCTTCCAGACCTTTTCTTGACATTGTAAAGATAACAAGTGGAATCCACTAGTTATTTCATCAGTGTCAACAGACTATCTTCTTTTTTTATCATGCATTTTTTGATGACATTCTTTGCTTCAATCTATGAACACTTATTAAAAACATACTTAATGGCCTGGCACCAGTATTTTTTCCTCCATTTTGAAGCAGCTAGATGATGTCAATCAGATGTGAATTCAAGTTTAGCCTCAGACACTCACTAGCTACATGACCCTGGGCAAATTGAACTCCTATCTTCCTCAGTTTCCTCAAATATAAAATGGGGATCATAATAGCATCTACATCACAGGGTTATTGAAAGGATAGAATGAGAAAATATTTGAAAAAATGCCTAGTATATAATAGACATTAAACAACACAGGTAGGTCACTTTACCTCCTCCTTGATGGTTTAAAAAAGTTTTTATTATATATTACAGGCTACTCACAACTCACTTCCCCATAGATTTTTGAGTCATACTCAGCTTAAAGTCTTCAGGAGCTATAGTGTTCCATGACTTACAGCCATATAACACCATCAGTAGTATATTAATCTTGTTATTTTCTTAATGGTTCTTTTCAGTGAGAAGTTTGGGATCATTAAAAGAGTTTTGCAATTTTTCACAGTTAATCTATTCTGCTCCCCTCCTTTTTTAAGTCCTGTACCAAGTAATTGTCTACTTGCAATGTCTAAGAGATATATATTGATAAGTAAGGATATTCAGGCAAGATTATCTCTAGTTTTTCCAAGAAATTTTGAAAATTATTTATATAGATTCTTTTAGGTAGGGTTTTGCTCAGATGCTTTTTAATTAATCCTACAATTAGCACAGTTAGATCTTGAGTTCTCTACAATTTTTGTTCAAATGTTTGATGGTAAGGATGTGATCTGCTGTGGAATAGAACTTATGAAGGCTGGACTATTCCTTTCTAATGCCATTACTAATGATGATATTGAGGTATGTGTAGATTATTTTAATAAAATATTATATATATATAAAAGTTAACATATAGTTCAGTAGTTATTAATGTTCTCTCAATCTTTTTTTATATATAGAGGCTCAAGACTTTTTTTCCTTGTCTTTAAAATCTCATTTTTTTGATTTATTGGAAATCAAAACCTCAATGTACTCATAACAATCTTGTCACTCACATGGATCTCTCATGTCCAAAAAAAAGTGTTCCAATGTAGCTGCTTTTCCCATCTTTGGTCTCTCTAGTTCCATTTCTACCTCCTTTCTAATGACATTTGCACGGTGATACTAGATTCTAAATGTGTTGATTTGAAAAAAAAAATTTTATTCAAAAATATTTGCAGATCTTTTCCTTTTTTTCCCCTTTCTGTCTGTCATTTTTCTCCCATTTTTAACTTTACTTCTTCCAAATTCATCTAGCCTAACTTTGCCTATTTGAACCTTCTGTCAAACATTTTTAAAGCTAAATCTATTTGTCTCTGGCTACATAGCCCATTACTAATCCTCACTCTGTAACATCACAGTGAGTCATTGTCGCCTCCTAAATCCTACCTGATTCTTTGACCTGCAACTAGATGGTGAGATACAGAGTTTCCAGTTAGCACTTGTTCATGGACCCTATATAAATTTAGTCTCCTCTATGCTTCATCTAGGATACCCTCTCCTTATGTACTGGGGAAAACAACTCACTATGATGTTTTTCTCTTGGATTCCCCTGTCAAGATTCTGGTGCATTCTCTAGTTATGTCTGGATGAGCCTGGAGAGGAGAAAGAAGATCTTATTCTATTTCATCTTGTTATTCCTTTATCTTGGCTCTGCTTCCCTACAAATAACTCTATTCTAACCCAGTTTTGTGTCTGCCATATCTCTACCCTTGGCAGGTAAATCAAGTGTTTGCTGTGGTGTTTCTATTTCCACCTTATTATGGTCATTGCTTTGAATATTAAATTTTTGAATAAAATAATCCTAGGATATACCTATGTCCTTTCTTTCCTCCAAATACTACTTTATTCAGTTTAAATAAATAAGAATAGAGTTATTTTAATTATAGATCATCTTTTTATAATATTTATTCTTCTAGCTTTGAATTAACTTTGATTTTTTGCTTTAATAATGCAGTTGTTTGACTCTAAACATCAAATTCTTGAATCAATAATAAATCACTTACTCCCAATAAAAATATAATTAATTTCATTTTTCATATATTATTCAGTAACCCCACATATTGGGAATCTCTTGATTCTTTTTTCATAGAAATAAAGGCATGAAAATCTTGTGTGATGTAAAAATCTTTGGCCTTCCTTTTTTTTTAATTTACTTTTCCCCTGAATTACATGTAAAGTTTCCAAAATTTTGCAAAGAATATTGTGTCTCAAATTCTCTCCCTCCTGCCCTCTCTATTGTCCCAAGCCTCTAACCAACCCACTGTTGAGATGGTAAACAATCTCATGCAGATTTTATATGTGCAATCACATAAAATATTTTTACACATTAATCCTTTTGTGTAAGTAAACAAATGAAAGAATGAAGAATGAAAGTGAAAAAATTTTCTTTGGTCTAGATTCAGTCTCTATCAGTTCTTTTTCTCTAGAAGCAGATAGATTTTTTTTTATCATGATTCCTTTGGAATAGTTTTAGATCATTGTATTGCTAAAAATAGCTAAGTTATTCATAGTTGTTCATTGTACAGTATTCTTGTCACTGTGTACAAAGTTCTCCTGGTTCTGCTTATTTTACTCTGTTTTAGTTCATGTCTTTCCAGATTTTTCTGAGCTCTTCCTGCTTATCATTTCTTACAGCACAATAGTATTCCATTATAATCATATGCTATAATTTAGCCAGTTCCCAATTAATGGGTATCTTTTCACTTTCCAATTCTTTGCCCCTACAAAAAGAATTGCTTTAAATATTTTTGTATTTATAGATCCTTCTCCTTTTTGTTTTTTATCTCCTAGGGATACAAATCTAGTAATAGTATTGTTGAGTAAAAGGCTTCATACCACTTCATAGCCCTTTGGACAATTCAGAATTATTGAATAATTTGACAACTCCCCCCAACAGTGCAAAGATAAGTTTCAATGTCCCCATGGTATGAGATGGCACTGAGACTCCAATCCAGAGCTTCTGAGTCCTTTATCTAATGAATGGCCCTATAAGTAGAAGACGTATATCAACCACTAGCAAAGAACTATTGGATAATTCCTATGTTCCTTTGCTGGATCACAAAAAGTGGATATGTGGGCTAAAGAAAGTAAATGATACAGCCTGACTATAGGAGGAGTTGGGTGTATTCTGCTAGATGTTCCAGGACATGTTGCTTCATTGCTAATACTGAACCCAGGGGAGAAAGGATCTAGGAGGCATTTTAGATGTACCATCCCTCTTTCTTTAATATTATATTTGTCATTTTGGATATGAATGATTTAAATTTCAAAGTAATAGGGAATTCTGGTTCTAATGTTACAATTAAAATTCCCTGAAGATCCTATCTTAATTTTATAACTCATTATTAAAAAGCAAAAAACAGACCAGAGAAAGAAAGAAATAAGACAGAACAAGTGTGTCCCACTAGTTCTTTTGGCTACCTCCCCTGTGAGCATGCTGAGCCAGTCCAGAGCCAGACAGCAAGCCTCCTAAGTTTGTGGGTCCAGGAAAAAGAGAACATCTTCCTGTGCCCTCCATCAATTTATGCTCTTTGTGTTGTCCTTTTCTCAAGTGTCACTGAATAGAGGACTAAGACTTCAATGAAGACAAGAGGTGGGTCTTCTGAATGCCAGGAGTGACCACAAGACATTTAGAATGGCCACATAGTGCATGTGTGAAGTTCTTCCACATGGCTCTAGCTAGCTCATTTAATTATTTCACTACCTAAGAGAACTTGTCTCTACTCTGCCTCAGCCCGGAGGGAAATGCCTGTTTGTAGCTTCAGTCTAAGAATAAACTTTTTTTGCCTTAAAATCAAATGGCTGTTTGGGGGCCAAAAAGGGGGGTATCGAATAATATTAATTTTCTACAAGATTAGAATTGAATAAAAATTGGGATGAATATAAATTTACTTAAATTACTCTGAGAAAATTAATAGTGATGGCTTTAATATATGACTGTTTGGTGTCCCTTTCTTGGCCCTATTCTCTTCTCTTCCAGAGCCAAAAGAGTAAGTCCCCCTTCTCTATCCTGCCATCTCCTCTATTACTAGTGGCCCAAATCACCCTCCATAATTCTTCAACTCTTATTAGGAAACAGCATGGTACCCCTCACTGGGACTAAAATAGTTATCAATCATTAATGAATATCCATCTTCTCATATTTATAGGATATTTAGAATTATTGTTGAAGATTCTAGATTTATTTAAGGTGGCCCAGTGAATAAGTGCTCAAACTAGAGTCAGGAAGACCTGAGTTCAAATTCATCTCTAGATATCTGCTGGCTGTGTTACCCTGGGCAAATTAGTTGAATTTATATTCCTTCTAACTCAAGCCAACTATAAACTTGGAATCAACATTCTACATTACTTTAAAATTTAAATTAATAAAACCTAAAATGCCAAATATAGTAAAGGAAAAGGGACCACACATCTGAAATGCCTACAGGGTTTAATTCTAGATCCTTTCCCCCTTGCGTTCAATACCAGCAATGAAACAATATGTACTGGAACATCTGGCACAACATTCTCAGCTTCTTCTATAGCCAGGCTGTACCATTTATTTATTTAGCCCACATGTCTACTTCTGCAATTTTATTACGTAACCTCTCTCCCTCTCTCAGCCTCAGTTTTCTGTAAAGAGAAAAAAGAGGAATCTGAAAAGAGAATGAAAGCAGCACCTACCTTCCAGAGTTACTGTGAAGATAAAATGAAATAATATTGGCCAAGGACTTTGCAAACCTTACAATGCTAGACTGTTATTATTAATAGATTTATTTGGGCTAAACTAGCAATTTCATAGGATTCCGTGTATTTGAAGATATTCGTTAACTACTTCTTTCTTGAGTAGAGCTGTGTGTGTGTGTGTGTGTGTGTGTGTGTGTGTGTGTGTGTGTGTGTGTTTGATGGAGTTCAGCCTGTCAGACCCTCTTATGATCTTCAATTTGAGGACAGAGAGCACAGCACAGAAAGTGGTGTAGAGAGATCTCTGGTCAACTTCTCTAATGATCCCATAGTATGACAACTATGGAATCAGTTGAATTTGGAATTGGCTCATTGCTAGGGCCTGCAGAGTCAGATAACAGAAAGGGGGCAGGGGGTGGCTTGTGGGTACTTAAACTTTCTAATCTATATGTAGTGGTATAAACTCTGTAAGGAGAACATTAAAAGCAAGGGAGAGAATTGTTTAGTGCTTGGAAGGATGGACCAGTTAAGTTGCCTAAAGTGTCTAGTGCTCAATCCTTTTCTCCTTGCATCAACACTGTGTAGTGAGATTGTTTACAATATTTGAGTTGAACCAGGATCATGACTAATATTACCCCAAAGAACACAGCCTTCATACATGAGGAGACAATGGTGAAAACTGATCTAAAAGTATTTATAACACATAAGAATCTGGGAGTCTCAATTAAAAAGAACTTCAAAAGCCATGCCATCCATCTTTGACCAGAATAAATAAGGCCTCCAGAAAAGAGCTAGAGTACATACCCAATATGACCAAGAGCATCTTCATCTCCATCTCCCGGCTTCTATGACTTCCTTTAAGCCCCCGCTGAAATCTCAACTTCTTCAAGAAGCCTTTTGCTAAGCTCCCTCATTTCCAATGCTTCCCTTCCCATATGGTTTTTTTTCCTGTAAATAGTTGTCAGCATGTTGTCTCTCCTATTAGAATATGAGCTACCTGAGAACTAGGACTTTTTTTTTTAATCTGATTTTATTTTGGTTTTTGGTCTCCTTTGCTTGTTTTGACTGTCTTGGAATCTCCAGGGCTTATCAAAGTACCAAGTGGATATTAGGTGTGTTAATTTAATATAAAATTGTAACCCCTTACTCAGTTTGAACACCTTTTACCCAAGCATGAGTATTAAGTCAGGAAGTCAGCAGGTCATGTGACTAAAGTGCCATGTGTGTATCTGGAGCCCTGACTTCCAGAAGGGGCTGACAGAAGTCCCTGTTGGCAGATGACTGTCTGAAAGTCAGGACTTGGGATACAGATTGTCCAATCAGAGAGCCCCAGTAGGAGTGACGTCAATGGCTTTATGAGAAAGGGGAAGAAGCAGAAGCTCGCCCATATTCACTCAAGACTCTCTCTGGCTGGACATGTGACTTGCTCTCTTCTCTGGAGTGGTTAACACTCTCTTGAGCCTAGTCTGAGAGCTGGAACCAGGAAACATGGAAGGGTTTTTTTTTCGTTTTTGTATTTTTTTTTTTTAGTTAGGACAGTCTGGTGATCTTCCCCTCTTTCTATCTCTCTTTTACTAATAAATAATTATGAATGCATATACAGTTTCCAAGGAATTTAAATCAAAACATAGGTCCCAAATAAGTGCTAGTTGTCTCAACTCTACACCCTGGTCTCCCAGCTTGGATATTTCACATGAGGGGTAGATAATTGTCTCCTGAAGGAGCCTGTTCTATTTGGCTTATCTCTAATTTATTTTTCTTTCATCAGGCCTTAAGTTGTTCATTTGCACCCTTTACCCATTCTAGCTCCGGGCTCTAGGAATAGACAGAAAAAAATGAATTTGTCTTTCACATGGCATTTTTTCAAATATTTGAAGAGAGGAATTGTGTATTCCTTTTTTTCTATAAACACTTTCTGTTTTCTTCAACTGATTCTGAAATGGCACAATGTTGATGCCCTTCACCAACCTGGATATCTTTCTCAGGTCATTCTCCAGTTTATCAATGCCTTGCTCTTGATGTGGTCTGATGAGGCCAGAATAGTAAGGCCTTTATTCGATTATGATGTCTCTCACTCAACTTGAGATTCAATGGACTTTTATGGCTGCCATTTCATGCTTTTGGTCACACTGAAGATGTAATCTAGCTCTTTTCTGTTGTTGTTTTTTCTTAGCCAAGTTTATTTCCATTGTACTCTTACTATCTAAAACAATGGGAAAAGAGTACATGCAAGTTGATATATCTAAATTCTATTGCAGGTTTCTGTTATATCCTCATTTACTCCACACATTCTGTCCCACATTCTTCCCTCTTTGAGGGTTGACTCAGCTTAATCTAATTCAGAACACATCAGGATGCATTTCCAGCTTTTCAAAAAACCAGTCTCACCCTTTGCCAGTTCCCAGAAGAAGTGGCCATGTGGGCTTAAGTAAACTAAACTGTGCAACTCAGATGGAAGCTGAGGAAGTCCTGCCAGTTGTTCCAGGACATACTTTTTCATAGCTGGTATTGACACAATGGGGACAGGATCCAGGATTACAGCCTTTGGGCTCTTCAGGTATGCCATCCCTCTCCTCTGAATATTATATTTGGTATTTTAGGATTGATCAGTTTAAATTTCAGTCAAGTGGAATTCTAATTCCAAGATTATAGTTGGACAGAAATTGGGAGTAATATGAATTGAACTGGATTCACTCTATTATCAGGGAATGATTCTAGTTGGTCATACAAGAGCCAAATTTTATTCATGGTACATTCCAATGTTTGTGAAAGGACTGTGTAACCATACCTTTATAGCCTATGAAATGACCATGGATCTTCAGTAAATGAAGCTTTAGATTTCTTTCTCTTGCTCTTGCTCTTTTACCTTATACTGAGTCAGAAGAGCAAGGTTCAATCTGTGTTCTGCTTCCTCATTCTTTTGTTTTGTTTTGTTTCATTAGAAAATCTTACTTTCCATCTTAGAATCGATACTGCGTATTGGTTCCAAGGCAAAAGACTGGTAAGGTCTATAAAATTTGGGTTAAGTGACTTGCCCAGGGTCACATATCTAGGAAGTGTCTGAGTCCACGTTTGAACCCAGGATCTCCTATCTAGGCCTGGCTTTTAATCCACTGGGCTACCCAGCTGTGTCCCCATTAGTGTGTACCCATTAGTGTCAATTCTAAGACAGAAGAGAGGTAAGGGCTAGGTAATTGGGGTTAAGTGACTTTTCAGGCCTGCTATCCAGCTACCCCCAGTTCTTCCACTCTTGCAGGGGGCTGCAAAGTGGGTCTCCTAGGACTAGAACAGTGATTAGTAGTGAATTAATTTTCAGTTTTTTGAAAGGATTTTTTAGGAATACTATTAAAGGTTTTGGACTTATAAGATGATGCAGTGAATAGAAATTATTTCCCATGGGTCCTTTCAGGAGGGTCTTCAAGTGTGCCATCACATATCAAGCTTAGTTTCTTCCTTACCTGAACTATATTTTCTGAGCTTCCCTTAGGGGAGCCTTTTGACTTCACTCAAATTGATACTGAGTAGCTGATGTATTCCTTTCCACCCATATCCTGGGCAGAAATTTTTAATCACTCTTATCATCATGAGACCACCAGGATATTTCAATAAGAACAAAAAATATTACCTAGGAATAAATAAATAAATGGATTATCAAATAAACTATTTAAGAACTCTTACATAGCTTGGACATGGTAAGGAAGATTTATTGTATTCTGAAATCACAGTTTACATAACGATGAGCCTAGTTTACATTTCTATTACAAGAGATTTTTCAGTGGTTGAAATAAAGGTCCTAGATTATCTCTCTCCCATCTTCCCTCCTTCCCTTTCTTCCCCCCCTCCCTCCCTCATCCCTTTGTCTGTCTGTCTCTCTCCCTTCCTTGCTCCATTCCTTGCTCCCTCTCTCTTTATCTCTCTCTCACTTCTTCCCTCCCTCCCTCTCCCTCTCTTTGTCTCTATATCTCTTTCTCTGTCTCCCTCCCCTTCCTTGTCCTCTACATACTTCATGTGGACCAATACATGACCAGGTGAGATGAACACTTTCAGAATGATCACATTTCCAAGTAGGACACAGGAAAACTTGAAGGAGAATTTAAAACTCATCAATATCAATGTAATTGCCACTTGATTTAGACTCATCAGTAGAATAACATTGATTTAAAGCCTAAACTTCCAAAGTTGTGTCTAAAGATTCTTTTTTCAGGAATATTAATTTTTCTGCAATTCCACAATGTAAATTACATAATGTAAAAACAATTTGTGATCTCTGTTTTCTCAGTTCAAAATTCTTTCCCTCTTCTGCTCCTCGCCCTGAGATGGTAAGCAATTTGATACCAGTTATACAAGTGCTATCTTGTAATACATATTTCCATGTTCATCATGTGGTAGAAGAAGATATATATCACTGAAAGAAAAAAAACTTGAAGAAAATAAAGCTAAAAATGGTATACTTTCATCTGCATTGAGATCCTATTAGCTTTTTTCTCTGGTTTTATTATGAGACCTTTGGAGTTGTCTTGGATCAACTAATAATAGCTGCCATTCACAATTGATCACTGTAAAATGTTGTTACTGTGTACAATGATTTTCTGGTTCTGCTCATTTCACTTTGCCTAAGTTCACATAAGTCTTTCCAGATTTTTCTGAAGTCTTCCTATTTATCATTTCTGAAAGCACAATGGTATTCCATTACTATCATATACCAAACTTATTCAGTCATTGTCCATATGAAGAGTTTCTCTTCAATTTCCAGTTTTTTGCCACAACAGAAAGTGCTACTATGAATAATTTTGTTCAAATAGGTCCTTTCCCCTTTCTTTCTTTTTGATTTCCTTGAGATACAGATTTAGTAGCAGATGCTGGGTCAAAGGGGATGCACAACTTTATAGCTTTTTAGGCATGGTTCCAAATTACTCTCCAGAATGGTTGAATCAATTCACAACGGTGCCACTGATGCATTAGAGTCCTAATTTTCCTTTATTCCTTCCAACATGTATCATTTACTTTTTCTGCTACATTAGCCACTCTGACAGGTGTGAGGTGTACCTCAGAGTTGTTTTCATATGGATTTCTTTAATCAATAGTGATTTGGAGCATTTTTCATATAACTATCAATAACTGATTTTTTCTTCAAAAAAGAGCCTGATTATATCTTTTGAATGTTCCAAGATTCTAAGGCTATTCTGCTGTGGCATGGCTAACTGCATAAAAGTTTTAAAAGCGGGTTAATTTCACTATCAGCTATTTAAATTGCCCAATATACAAAATACACTTAGAAAATTGGAAATACCATGTTTAGCTAGCCAAAGTCAGCCTCAGGATACTGAGCTCATGCTGATATTATCCAATTAATATATAGGAGAAGTCTAATCTCTTTGTTATTTTGGCTTTATCTGGGCATATGTTGATGTTCAGTTTAGATAACTGCACTGGCTAATATCACCACTAAGAAAGAACAATTTAACTATTAGTTGATCAAAGTTATGTTTATGCTTCTATTGGGAAAGGCAGTCATTTGACTTGTATAAGACCATATGCTTTGATTTCATGTATTGATACAGAAAAATCATTGCCTGAGCCTGGTTCCCAACTCTCATGACTATAATTTAAGTGCTTTATAATTGCTTTATGTACACCAATTATGTTGTGAAGTCATTGTATATTACATGAACAAATGATTATCTTAGACTATAAATAAGGTAAAAAAAACCTTAATTCATATTCTTTCTTATAGCAGACATCAGCCAGCCACACATATTTAATTAAGAACCTGAAACTAAATGAGTTTCTGATTTTGGAGAAAAATATAATATCCTTTTTTCCACCCTCAGAATAGGTAAATTTGTGTTAATGAAAGCAATGCTATGCCAGTCAAAGTCACATAATTCATTGAGTGTTTATAAAAACTGCTACAACTTTATCACATTGATTTTATTTTTTTCCCCAAACATAAAACTCCAGTACATGTTTTCAAAATGTTTTGGGGAAAATTCTAATAAAGAAAAAGATTATGTCATGCCTAATAGAATTGGCATGCAGTCATGGTGAGAGGTTTGTCTCTTCCTTCTTTTGGACCTCCTCTCATGAGACTGGGATGATTTTACATGAAGTCTTTAACTTCCTCATCCAGATTTTGAGAGTTTGCCTTTCACTAAGAGTGAAAAAATTTTTTTTAAATGATTAGCTGCTACTTAATACAAGGAATGTGTTTTCTATTTTTGTGAGACAGCTCAGTGTTAGCAGTTCTGAATGGAGGTTGGAGGTAGAATGCATATACAAATTATTATGCAGCATAAGATTATGAGATTTAGAGCTAAAAGGCATGTGAACAATCCTGTAGTCTAATAACATTGTTTTACAGATAAGGACGGCCTTGGCTAAAAGTATAAACAGTATCCATATTAAACTTGCAAATGACATGTAACTGGAGAGATGATTAACAACAAAATACCTAAGACTTTGATGCCCTAGAAAAAGGGGGAAATTCTTAGAACATGAAATTTAATAGGAATGAATGTAAAGCTTAACACTTAGGTTTAAAAGTAATTTGGCAAATAGAAAATAGTAAAGGCATGATTTAGGCATTAGTTTGTCTGAGAAAGATCTAGTGATTTTAGCAGACCAAAAACTCCATATGAGTCAAAAGTGTTATGTGGAAGCTGAGAAAGTCAATGCAATTTGAGACTACATTAAAAGATATGTCATGTCCAAGAATAAAGAAATGGTAGTCACATTGCTCTCTGCCCCAGTTAGGTCACATCTGGAGTACTATATTATGTTATGGGTGCCACATTTTACAGAAGCCATTTTTAACCTGGATAGTTGAAGGATGACAACAAACACAACAAAACACTTTGCATTTATATCACAATAATGATTATGTAAATTAAATTGAAATGTTTAGCTCATGTAAGAGAAACATGGGTAAGGGATGGGGAAAAAGAAGAGGGATGGTGGACAACTAAATGAGATACATTTTGTAAAGTGCTTAGTACAGTGTCCAGTATGTACTAGATGCCCTTATTCACTTCTCTTCCCCTTGGCATGTTGAAGGATGAAATTTGTTTTGTTCTACCTCAGAGGAAAAAAGTCAGAGAAATGACTGGAGTTGTGGAGACTCAAATATAGGCTTAAAGTTAATGGGGAATTCTTTAACAGTTGTAGTCACCTAAAATGGAATGGATGGGGGCAGCTAGGTGACTCAATGGATTGAGAGTCAGGCCTAGAGACAAGAGGTCCTAGGTTCAAATCTGACCTCAGACACATCCCAGCTGTGTGACCCTGGGCAAGTCACTTGACCCCCATTGCCTAGCCCTTACCACTCTTCTGCCTTGGAGCCAATTCATAGTATTGACTCCAAGATGGAAGATAAGGGTTTAAAAAAATAAAAATAAAATGGAATAGACTACCACTTCTGGATTTATATCCCAAAGAGATCATAAGGAAAAAAGATTTGTACAAAAATATTTATGGCCACATTCTTTGTGGTGGCAAGACACTGGAAAATGAGGGGATGCCCTTCAATTGGGAAATGGCTGGATAAATTGTGGTATCTGTTGGTGGTGGAATGCTATTGTGCTCAAAGAAATAATGAACTGGAGGAATTCCATATGAACTGGAATGACCTCCAGGAACTGATGCAGAGTAAAAGGAGCAGAACCAGGAGAACATTATATACAGAGACGGATACACTGTGGCACAATCAAATGTACAATCAACTTCTCTACTCTCAGCAATGCAATGATCCAGGACAATTCTAAGGGACTTATGAGAAAGAACACTATCCACATTCAGAGGAAGAACTGTGGGAGTAGAAACACAAAAGAAAAACAACTGCTTGATCACATGGGTTGATGGGGATATGTTTGGGGATGTAGACTCTAAAGGATCACTCTAGTGCAAATATCAATAATGTGGAAATAGGTCTTGATCAATGACACATGTAAAACCCAGTGGAATTGCCCGTCAGCTATGGGAGGAGGTTGGGGAAGGGGAAGGGAAAGAACATGAATCCTGTAACTATGGAAAAGTATTCTAAATCAATTGAATAAAAATTTCCAAATTATAAATAAAGAAAAGAAAAAAGAAAAAAAGAGTCTATGGGTAAAATATTGTCTTGTGAGCGACATAATAAAATCAACCTTAAATTCTAAAAAATAAACAAACAAATAAATGAATAAGTAAATAAATAAATAAATGGAATGGAATGGACTGCCTCAAAAGGAGAGAGGCTACTACTAATTGAATAAAGGTTATTATAACTATATACGGGTATTGTAGATTGAATGTCTTTTTCAGATACAGTTTTGACTATACAGTACCTGATGCTAAACTAAAAATATGTGATTCTTAGAAACTATGGTCCTAAGAGGTTATTATTTGGTCCAAGTCACATAGATATATCAAATTGCATAACCAGGTCTTGATACAATTATTCAGTCTACAAATCCAATGCTTTGGAATAATCCAACTCACCTAATCCTCAGATGTCAACATAAATTTAAATTCTTGTGACTCTCAAAATTTTACAAGGGTATTTCTACTAAATATTACCCCCAGAATTGTCATTACCATGTTGTTTTAGGGTTCCTTCTTTCTAAACTCCAGGGCACTGAATAGTCTTCTTAGGCAGTAGATTAGGACTCTTTTGACAAATACTATTTAATTAAGAAAAGTTCAGATTAGAAAATTGTTCTTTCTTTTAGTTTAGATCCCTAACCCCAATGGATGGATTCTTGCCTTTTTTTCTTTTTTTAATGTAGAAATGAATAGAAAAATACTTTGTCTATAGGATAGTTGAGAAGTATTTAAAATCTAATCAATATCATTGATAGATTCTACTTACTATTTATTGACATTGTCACCAGGGATCCTTTTGATATGTAGGGTATTCCTCTAACTAAAGCTTATGATTACTTCACTTTCTCAATTACCAAAAGCCAATTGGCCTTGCTTCCACTTTTTTTCTGATGTTATATATAATATAATATGTCCATTTGGAGAGGATAAAAACCAATTCTCCATGTTGAACTTTAATAAGCAGTGTATTGACTCACAGAGTTTATAGGGATTAAAGAAATCCTTGAGATTACCTAGTCAAACCTTATCTTTAAAATTCTGAGACTGGTTTAATTAATTTTTAAAGCTCCTTCCAACTATGAAATTTAATGAATAAAGCTCAAAGTATTCTTTCCCTAAAAGTTCCATGATATGAAGACAGTATAGCATAGTGAAAAGTGTATCATCTGGACTTGGATTCAAGTCTCAAGCTAAGCACTGGCTCATCTTATGCCTCTAGACAAGTTATTTGACATCTCAAAATCTCACTTTGTTCATTCACAAATGAAACTATATCTCTAACATCCCATCTGGGTTTAACCCTCTCTATTTATATGTATTTAAATATGAAGACTGAAATCTTCCAGTTTTCAACACATGAAAGATCCCGTGAATTAAAGACTTGTTTCCATATGTGCTACATGAGTTTAAATTCTCAGTGGTAGGTTTATAGTCTAATAGCAAAACATCTTGTGAAATTTATGAGAACTGACCACATTTAACACACTTTTTGGGGTAGTCCATTTGGGTCCATTTCTGATATTTCTGTTTAAATGCTTCTTTGTGCAAAATAAAATATCATTTGTTCAGGAACTGAATTCTCTTTTTAAAAAGGTTCTGATCTAGTTTTTGGACAAATATGATTTTTTCAAGGAATAACAAGATTTTATTGTGATATTTAAGGTTTTAAAGTTTTTTAAAATAGTTTCTATTATGACTCTCTCTACTGGCCTGACTATGTCTCTAACTATAGGGTTGCCACCACCCACAAAAGTTAACTTATGAGATAGTTATTAGGAAAAAAATTACTATTATTTTTATATTAACCATTTTTGTACTATATATCCATGTCAGAGGCAGCCAGATGGCAAAGTGGATATACTGCTATACTCAGATTTCAAATACAAGGAAAATACTACTATTTCTTTCTCCATTTTTTAAACCCTTACCTGCCATCTTAGAATCAATATAGTGGCAGAAGCTTTCCACCAAAACAGGACACCATCTTTTCTGAAATTTATAGTTGTGATTCATGCAGGGTCATATAGAGGCAGGTATTTAGAGTCAGAATTTGAACCCAGGTCTTCCTGATTCCAATGCCAGTCAGGCCATCCACAGGCCATTCTGCTTCTCACCATGTTATTTCTCAATTTAATGGTTTTTGAAATGAGCTGAATAGCATTGAAAAAAAGAATCAATACTATGTATTAGTTCCAGGGCAGAAAAGTGGTAAAGACTAGGCAATGCAGGTTAAGTGATTTGCTCAGGGAGGGTCACATAGCTAGAACTATTTGAGACCAGAACCTCAAATATTTAAGCTTGTCTTTCAATCTGCTGAGCCACCTAATTGTCTCCCATTCCTCCATTTTGAAACAGCTAAATGATGGATGAAGTAGAGAAAGCACTAGGCTTAGAGTCAAGAAACATTGAGTTCAAATCAAGTCTCAGTATCCAGCTGCTGTGTGACTTTGGGCAAATTACTTAACCTCTGACTGCTTCAGTGTCCTCATCTGTACAATAAGGATAATAACAGCATCTAGCTCCCAGATTGTTGTGGGGATCAAAAGAGTAATATGTGTAAGGCACTCTGCAAACCTGAGGGCTCTACTATTTATCATTATTATTTATTATTAGATTATTATCATCTCTTTCTTCTTTTCCCTTCATGAAGATAAATGACCACGATTATTTATTTTAAAAATATTTGAAGAATACTCCTAGATTTGTTTGCACCTTAGAAAAACCTGGTCTGTCGTGTCAAGAAAAAGCAACTGACCCAAGAAATACAGATGGCGTGAAGCCGTGGCTAGGGTGGCTGCTGACTGGTAAGTGACTGGAGCAGTGTGTCACTGTTCTGGATTGGGAACAGGGGAAATAGTCTGACATGGAAGGGGAGGGGAAGCCAATTCCTTGTAAGGTACTAGTTAGACTGTGACTTAAGGCCTCTAATAATTCGGAGATCCTGTAACTGAGTGAAAAGTACTAAAAATGAAATAGACCAGGAGGGCTCATTAATTCTAAGCCATAGGCTTTCAGCAGGAGATCACTATGTAAGGGACCAGCAAGAGAAAGCATGTTTGAGGAATAGTAAATAGGCCAGTACAGCTAGAACATAAGCTGTTTCAAGGTAAATAATATTTAAATACTAAAAAGCCTAGAAATATAAGAATCAGCCAGGTTGTAAAGAGCTTTACGTGCCAAAGAATGAATATTATATTTACTCTTATTTGTATTATATATATGTATATGTATATATATATATATAAATATTTACTTTTAGAAGTAAACAGGAATCAGAGGTATGTATATGTTTATGTGGTAGTGGAGGGATCCAAGGTACAACATGGTCATACTTGTTTCAGGAAATAACTTTGGCAGCAAAGTGGAAGATGAATTGGAGGAGAGATGAGGCACAGTCCAATTAGAAAGCTATTAAAATAATGTTTGTAAGACCTTGCATTTCCTCCACATATGCCTTAAAGGCATGCCCATTCTCCCTATAGACACTATGTGTATTGGTGGTAGAATCATGAATTATGAATGAAGTGCCATAGAAATATCTTATAAGAAGAGATAGTTAAGAGATAGTCTATTTACATTAACCATGGATAGAATAAAATATCTAGGAGGATATATATGTATATATATATATATGTACTCAATAAATACATTTATTCAAGAGACACAGAAAGAGGAGTTATAAATCATTTCTCAGAAAAACAAAAACAACCCTGAGGCACGCTTTCCTATAAACATACAAAATTTCCTATGAGACATGGCTTTGGTAATAGGCAAGTTTCTCGCATGCTCATCTGAGCTGGTTTCTAACAGCTGATGGATCAGTTTGCTGTTAGGCTATCTCAATCATGTTGTACAGCCAAGTGCTGACCTTGCTCCTCGATGGACACAATTGATTCTAGGATGGTCCACACTGATCAACAGCTCTCTAATCTGCTACTGGACTGTATTAGACAAGTTTTTCAATCATTGTTGCTGCCTGAGTTGGGCTAGAAAGATCATTCTGTCACTGGGTTCTTAACAGGATACAACATCTTTGCAGTACAGGTCAATCCACTGGGTTTCCTGGGCTTACTTTTGAATGAGTAGCTGCAATCTTTAACACCTGAAGGTTCCTTTGTAGCTGGTGTACTACTCTGCTTTTCCAACAAAGTCAATGACACTTTGTCTTAGATGTCTTTTAGGACTGTCATCTCTGGAGGGGCTATAGAAGAGCTATAGAATGTGTATTCAAATATTTTTTCTTGATTCAGAGGAAGTTCCATAAATAAGGTACTCTATCTTTAGTTACAGTAATCAATCAGTAAAACTTCCCATATTTCTGTTGGGGTTTTATTCAAATGAGTGTCTGGAGACAAAAGTATTCTGTGCCTAAGGCAAGATTATTACATTTTCTTGCCTTTTGAAATGTAGGTAAACTACTCAAGGCTCAGACCACTTCTTTCTTTTATTTTTTCATAAATATATTTTATTTTAGCATTAGGAGTATATCTTCCAAAAATCCAGAAATTATATGAATTAATTATAAAACACTTTTTTATTCAACTAAGGTCAGATTTAAATAATTGGAGAAATGTTCATTGTTCATGGGTTGGCAGAGTCAATATAATCAAAATGACAATCCTACCTAAACTAATCTATTTATTCAATGTCATTACAATTAAATTACCAAAAACATTATTTTATTAAAAAAACAAAATTCAATTTGAAAAAAACAAAAGTCAAGAATATCAAAGAAAATGATAGAAAAAATTAAGGAAGGAGGTCTAGCAGTACCAGATTTCAAACTATGTTGCAAAGCAGTAACTATCAAAAATATCTGATATTGGCTAAGAAATAGAAAAATAGATCAATGGCACAGAACAGACACACAAAAAACAATCACAAAATATTATAACAACCTTTTGTTTGACAAAGAAAATGTTGTAAGTTCTTGGAATAAGAATTCACTATTTGCTTTAAAATTGTTGGGAAAACTGGAAGACAGTTTGGCAGAAACTAGATATAGATTAATATCTTACACCATCTACACACTGAAATGAATACATGGCCTAGGGATAAAGGGAGATATTATAAACAAATTAGAAAAACAAAAAACAAATTACATATTAGATTTATAGATAGGAAATAAATTTATGAATTAACAAGTGCTAGAAAGCATTGTGATATGTAAAGTGGATAACTTTGAACACATTAATTTGAAGAATTTTTTTACAGATAAAACTAATATAGTCAAAATTAGAAGGAAAGCAATAAGTTGAGGGAAAACTTTGTGGGAAGTTTCTCAAACTAAGGTCTAATATCTAAAATGAAGAAAACTTTGTCAGATATGTAAGAGTGTGAGCCATTCTCCAGTTAATAAATGGTCAAAAGGTGTGAATAGACAGTTTTTGGATGAAGAAATCAAAGTTATATAACTATGAAAAATGGCTCTAAATAATTATTGATTAGAGAAATGCAAATCAAAACAACTCTGAAATATACCATTTCATACCTATCAGATTGGCTAAAATGATAAAAGAACAAAATGACAAATGTTGGAGGGGATCTGGAAAAATAAAGACACTAATAACTGTGAAGCAATCTAATCATTTTGGAGAATAATCTGGAATTATAATCAAAGAATCATAAATTCATATATACCTATTGTCCCAGTAATATGACTGTTATGGTTTATTTCCTAAAGTGATCAAGGATAAAGAAAGTATATGTTCTAAAATATATATATAGTAGCTCTTTTTGTGGTGGCAAAGAAATGGAAACTAAAGGGATGTCCATCAATTGGGGAATGACTACAAGTTGTGGTATATGAATGTCACAGAATCTTGTGCCATAAAAAATGACAAACAAGATGATCACATAATTACCTGGAAAGACTTATGTGAAGTGATGTAAAGTAAAGTAAGCAGGACTGGGAGAATGTTGTACACAATAACAGCAATAAAGTTATGATGATCAACTATGAATGACTTAACTAATTTCAAAAAGGCAAAGATGGAAGACAATTCCAAGGGATGCCTCACAAAAAAGGATATCCCCATCATAGAAGGAACAACCAGTTTCTGAATGCAGATGGAATCATATCATTCTTTATTTTCTCTAAGAATTTTTCTGTAGTGTAAGCAAAATGTATCTTATTTAGGGAAATATCTATTATATAACAATATATGTATAACTGGTATATTACTTGCTTTCTGGGTGAAGGAGGAAGTGTAGCAGAGAAGAAAAAAAGAGTGATAATAGATTTTTGTGAGATTTGTTTCTCTTGCATAAGCATATGATTTATTACGTAATTATAACAAGTCATATGTATTACATGATTGTTGTTATACATTATATTATGTTATGTATAAAAATAAAAATAATTGATAACTTAAAGAACAGATCTCAAGAGGACTCTAAAGAATCATGGCAACAGAGAAAAGTTGCAATAACTAGAGAGTCATGATCATTGTCCCTTAGAACTATTTTATGTTTCCAATTCTTTTTTTGAATGTAGATTTCCTGGCTCATCCTCCTCTCCAGAAACAAACAAAAACCTGTTATTAAAGGCAGAGAACCCTCAAACTTTCACCTAAGTGGTGTTAGTCCTGTTAGAAAGAGCTTTCAACGATGATATTTACCACAGCTGTAACTAGCATGGGATGAAGAGGACTTTGATTTTTATCAAAGTTGGGTTGCAAAGTGGTTAGAGCCCTGTCTCTGGAATCAGAAAGACTTAAGTTCAAATCGAGCCTCAGACATTTACTAGCCATATGACCCTGGGCAGATGATTTTTAAACTGCTGTCTACCATTGTTTCTCAATGGTAAAATAGGGATAAGAATAATACCTACCTTGTGGGAATTGTTGTAAGGATCAAACAAGATAATAATTATAACAGCACATTGCCTGCCCCAGGGAAGGTAGCAAAGGCTTATTCCTTCCTTCACCAACATGTAGTGAGGTACTTTCCCTCAAGTTGGACTCTGATCCTATACTTTATCTCAGTTTTCCAAACGATCCTCCATTTCCATAGGATTTTCTTTAAGATATTATCTCCTAGATTGCCATAGCATCTTCCCCCTTTTCCCTCCTCCCAAGAAACTGTTAAATTAGTCCCAGACGTATTTGGGGGCTATCATGGAGTCTGGCTTCTTCACTTTGCCTATGAAGAACCAGGTGGAGTGACTTAACAATAAGACACATAACTTATTGGAGCCACAACCCAAGTGAAAAACCAAAGTCTGACTTTAAAAAGGTTGAAACTCTTCACCTTCTTCTGAGATATAATCTTGGTAAATATAGATCCCTGTGCAACTTGTAGATCATTGAGTTATTCCATTTCAATGATTCACTTAGTCACCAGGTTCCACTTCTGATTGCTCCTTTTCTGCTTTTCACGCAAGTGAATGCTCCATCCACAGCCAAAACAGTTACAAAGACAAGAGGATTACAGGGCACTTACCTATTGCAGTTTCCAGAAGTAAATTGTGCCTCTGTTTGATGAGATCCGACCAAACAGCTGCAAGACCTCCTTAATAGCATCTCCCAGAAAAAAAGCATACAGTATTAAAAAGTGCAAATATCTTTTGTTGTCATAGCAACAGGATTCACTGAAGGCATAAACCTGCCTAGCATAGAGCTCTTAAGTCCTGACCTTCCTTTGGAATATTTAATAGCACCAGACTAAATGGGCATCTTTCCATGAAGAGGAATCTCTTCTCTGCCACGCTCTTGACATTCCTTATTGTCATCAACACTGGAATATCTAGAAAGCCCCCTCACCCCACACGCATCAGCAGTGGTCTCACTCAGGTGAAGCAGTGTGTAATGTAGGTGCCAAAAATAAGTTAATTTGCTATTAGGAGCTATCAATTATCAATAGAAATATCATCCAAGAAATCAAAGGAGTGAGTCTCATACTGTTTGTCCTTAATAAGACTATATATGGAATATTACATCTAATTCTGCAAACCAGATTTTAGGAGAAATATTAATGAACAACTGAATCCAAAGAAATGCAGTATATTGCATGATGAAGAGCTGAATAAATAGGGACTTTAACATGGATGAGAGAACACTTAACAGGCATTTGACAGATGTAAGTCAACCATTAGATATTAACTAAAGATTTGCCATGTGCCAGGCATTAAAGTTATAAAGATAAGAATAAAATAATTCCTGTCTTCAAAGACCTTACAAGTTTTTACAAAATATTTGGTGTCCTCAAAGTCATAGTGGATTTAAGCACTTAAAGCTTAAGTCTTTGGGACCATTACAAGCATAACCTAGTTGAAGGGATGTCCTATGGAAGAAGGCAGCTAGATGAAGCACAGGATGGAGTGCGCTTGGCTTGGAGTCAGAAAGGTTCATCTTCCTGAATTCAAATCTGGCCTCAGACACTTACTAGCTGTCTGACCTTGGGCAAGTCACTAAACCCTGTTTGTCTCAGTTTTTTCACCTGTAAAATGAGCTGGAAAAGAAAATGTCAAACCACTTTAATACCTCTGCCAAGAAAACCCCAAATGGTGTCAGGAAGAGTTGGACACAATTGAAAAATGCCTAAACAACAAAACACGTGAAAGAAAGAAGTCTTCTTCATGTGTCTCTAGAGATGATACTAGTCAATAATCAGCCAGTAGCTGAACATTTCAGGGACCTAGATTTCAACTCCACAAAGGAAGAACTTTCTCATTAGAATTGCAAAAAAATGAAATGGGATGACTCAACCATCAGCAAATTCCCCTTCATTGGTGTACTTGTACTTCATATACTCCTATGCCTGGAATGTACTCCTTCACTTTTACCTTTTAGAATCCCTTGCTTCCTTCAAAGCTCAGCTCTTCTGCTACTTCCTCAATGAGACCTTAATTGACATCTTTGCTTCTGGTACTACCCCTGCCAACATGGCACAAAAATACGTTCTTTATACTTTGTAGATTTTTTGTATCTATCTAATCTATCTATCTATCTATCTATCTATCTATCTATCTATCTATCTATCTATAACATATATGTAATGATGTATAAATGTTGTCCTCCCCTTTCATCTAATTGAGTCCTTGACTTCATGAATGTAATATTCCTAAAAATCTCTACTAGGCAAAATATTGTCAACCAAGCAGCTATTATTTCTACCTCCTTCAAAGTTTAAAAAAATTAATTTAAAAAATTAAAAAATTCTAATTCTTTACATATACCTTAATTTAGAAAAGTACCACCACTAACGCCATAGAAATATCATACTAATCCTAACTAGTGAATTTATGACATATTTATTGTATATCTGCTTTGTGTATGCCACTGGAAAAGGGAGCTAAAGAATCATAACAGGGAGCATATATGTGTGTGTATTTGTGTGTAAATATGTATATTCGTGTGTATATATTAAATATACTTATTTTTTATTATATATTTATAAATATTCATATATTTATTATTATAAAACACACATATATTGTGTGTTCTGATCCCAAGAACACAAGATGGCTTAGTGATCTCTTCAGTGTGATATTAGAGGTCAAGGTAAAAGTTCCATGTTTCTAAATTCACAGACTTCTGGTTAAAATGGTGATGTGAAAGATCATGTAGAGCCTAATACTTCCATACAAATCCCAGATAATAAATGAAAAGGACCCCGGTGAAATTAACAAGGAAACCAAAGATTAAACAATAGTAACTGCTTCCATCAAGTCCATAACTGTACAAAAAGACAGGCAGAAGCCAATAGTGGTTGATAGGAGGGATTTAATCAGTTCATGCCTTATAGTCTTCTATCTGGCCCAAACTACATGAAGGAAGTATAAATCCTCACAGATGTCAGACAAAGCCCTATGGATTTCATGCTAGTTATCTACTTGAAGGTGAATTCTGTCCAGATTAGTGGCTTGAAATCTTTAAAGCACAAGAGATGCAAATATAGTCTCAAAAATAGTAGTGAATGTGCTGTTTATAATCCAGCCTTTTAAATTTGAAACACAGCAGATTGGACTAAGAAAAAGAACTTTACTTCAAGTTAGTTGATACAGTATGTATGTATTTTTAAAAGAAGCGGACATGAAACCATTTGGGGAACAGAAGTTGTTTTAGATGATGTATTACTTTAAACAAACCAATGTTTCCTATGGGAAATAATGGAAAGAAAGCTAGGCTTGGACCCTGGAGACACCTGCGTTTGAGTTCTTGTTTCTGAAACCTTTTAGCTGCGTGACCAAGGACAGATCATTTAAGCTTTGTTTTATTCATCTCTATCATGGACTATGTGACACATGGAGCACCAGTCTCAAATATTACCATAGGAATCCTAGTCTGATGCTCCTTTAGGATAGAGCGCTGACCTTGAATTCTCTAGAGAAGCATTAGCTTTATGGGTTACTATCCTTTCCCTAGGGGTGCAGCCTGTGGGTTTTAAAATGTTGTGGCTGGGGAACTGCATCCTCCAGTTGCTCCAGGGTTCTTTCCTTCCTATTTCCTGGTGTAGGGTTGGTCACCAACCCTGTGCTGGGGGAGGGACCACACACACCCCTACTTCCTGGTGTGGGACTGGTCTTGAATTGGACCAATCCCATGCTAGGGAGGGGCCATGCCCCCTACTTCCTGGTATGGGATTAGTCTCTATATATGACCAATCCTGTGCCAAGGAGGGGACTTTGAATCGAAGTTGATTCAAAGTCTGAGACAGGATAGTTCGGTTTAGGCTGTTAGAGCTCCAGTTTTCTTTCAATTAAAGTTTTACAGTTTAAAAAAAAGGAAAGAGCTTTTATTTAATAATTTCAGCCTATAGATATTTTCCAGTCAAAAAGACCTGAGTTCAAATATGGCTTCATACATTTAGTATTGTATGGCCATGGATAAGTCAACTTTTCTCTGTATTCATTTCCTCAACTATGTAATGGGAATAATTATAGCATTCAGCTCTTAAAGTTGTGAGTATTAAATGAGATATTTATAATATAATATAAATAATATAATATAATGTAATATAATATAATATACAATGCCTAACACATAGTACTCGATAAATTTTTATTTTTTCCTTCTACTTTCCTAGAAAGACTTTGAATATAGGACTGACAACAGACTCAATCTGCTTTCCAAAGATCAGGGGCTATTTGGAAATGAATTTATTGGCAACTCAAGAAATAAAGAAAAATACAAAAGGTTTTAATTCTATGTGACCTTCTAATACTTCTGTTTTCACTGTGATGATGAGACAGTTGTGGTAAAAGGAAACAGAGGAGATGAAAAAGCATATGGGTTTGTGGCTTTCTATAAAATTTAACCTAGTTGTTGGTATTTAAATATAAAGATCTTTGCTCAGTGAATAAAAAGTTAGCAAAATACTGGAAGAACTAAAAAGGTATACATTTGGACATTCTTTCTATAAGTGAAACTTGAGGAAAGAAACAGATGAAATGGAAGGATGGCTCATGGCTATTATTTGAAAAGGAAAATCAAGACATTGCTGGAGTTGGCTTCATCACATGCCTGAAGGCGACAAGCATTTTATGGAACATTTGGTAATCTTGTATTGCTATATCCCTAAGTATTTGCAAAAAAAAAAAAGCCACCATGAAAATAATTATAACTTTGTAACATCTGTTTCAGGATATGAAAATGCAGAGAAATTATATAAAGAATTTGATAATAATCTCCAAATTAACTCAATATTTTCTTTGATGCATGCTGACTTGAATGCAAAGATGAAAATATGTGAAGAGGATGAAAAACAAGTAATAAAATGTGGATCAGGAATAAGGAATGAGAAAGGCCAAAGACTATACAGAAGGAGCATGTCTATATATCAAGAATACTTTATTCAAGAAAGATTCAGAAGGCACTGCACACTTTGAATTTAAATATCATCACAAAAATAAAATTGATTATATTTTAACAGACAAAAATGACTTCTTATTGATATGGAAATCTTTCCTGAATTAGCTATCTATCAGATCTTTAAATCATTAGAGCAATAATCGAAATTAGGACAGAATGAGTTAGAAGAAAGAATAAAAAATTTTAATAGGATGACAAACAAAACAACTATGTTCCTATTTATTTATGTAAATTATTAATGATTACAATGAGATATTGATGGAAAAGAGGATACATACAACCTGTAATGAATTCACACAGATATTTAACTGATACAAATCAGTTCCTATAAATTCAAGAAATATTTTTTTTGACATTTGAAGAGATATGTCAGCCAAGAGCAACTTAAACTAATTTGTAAGTTTCATAGAGAAGATTCATAAAAGATTATGAGCCTCAGAAAGCAAAAAGAAGCAGGGCTAAGTAAAGCTGGTCTAAAGAAATCTTGGCAAGAGATGCAAATAAGCAGAGTCATTCTGTGAGCAGTGAAAGATAAAAAAAAGAGCATTACAGTAAACAAAGAAAACTGGAAATATCTGCAATTTTTATAAGGAATTTTACCATTAGGAATAGTGGAACAAGGTGCAGCAAAAACAGCCGAGTAAAGTTATGGACTCACCTTAGCTAACCTCTACTCCCTCCAAACAATGTTAAAATAATGCCTCAAAATGAATTCTGGTGTGGCAGAACAAAGAAAAGGTCAGGGTGAAACAATTTCCCTACTCAAAACAATTTAAAAGGATGGTACGAAAGGCCTATATCATTGGGATGAGAATGGAGCACAATTTAGTGCAGGCCATGTCCTAGAAAGCCAGCAACAAGCCTGAGGACAACTGAGCTCTCAGTCCACAGATTGTAAAAGGATTGATCAACTGGTCAGAAGGAGATTCCAGAAGATCTGTTTTTGGTACTGGCGGAAAGATTCTTTTGCATTGTCCATGCACAGTTATGGGTCCCAGTCCCAGGGTTAGGAGGAGCACAACTAGTAAGAGGAAACTTAATTGCAGTTAAGGATGGAAGAGTGTTTGTGGTCATTCATAGGCCAGGAATGTAATGACCACATTTTTCCTTAGATTATACTGCCATGGAAGAACTAAAAACTTATAGACTCAGAGAACTAGTTCTGAAAATAGCAACAAAAACCCCCTAAAGTTTGGGATAGTATCCCCTCCTCACTGGGAATAGAGTCCAACTTTAACATAAAGTTCATAGCTAAGAAATAGACTGGAAAGTGAGTAAACAATGAAAAAATAATTTGACCATAAAAAGTTACTGCAGTGACAGTGATAATCAAAACACAAACTCATAAGAAGACAAAAAAAACCCAACTCTATTCAAAGTTTCAAACCAGTCTCAGGCCCAACAAAGAATTTCTGAAAGAGCTCAAAAACTATTTTAAAAATCAAATGAGAGAGGTAGAAGAAAAACTAGGAAAAGAAATGAGAGTGATGCAAGAAAATCATGAGAAAAATAATCAAAAGATTGTAAAGGAAGCACCCAAAAATATCTGAGCAAACAACATCTTAAAAAACAGAATAGACCAAATAGTAAAAGAGGTACAAAATTCACTGGAGAGAAAAAACTCAATATAAAGCAGAATTGTCCAAATAGGTAAAACTGTACAAAACTTCATGGAGGAAAATTTCTTCTTAAAAAATATAACTGGCAAGATGGGAAAGGAATTACATAAGCTCAGTGAAAAAGATAATTCCTTATAAACTAGAATTGGGCAACTGGAAACTACTTACTCCATGAAACTAAAGCAAAATAAAAAGAATAAAAAATAGAAGTAATTTCACCAAAAAACAACAACAACAACAAAACAATTGATCTGGAAAATAAATCAAGAAGAGATCATTTAAAAATTATTGGGCTATCTGAAAAGAATGATAAAAAAAACACAGACTTCATATTTTAAGAAATTATTGAGGAAATCTCAGATATCTTGGTACCAAAGGGTAAAAATAAAAAGTAAAACAATCCACTGATCACCTCCTGAAGGAGATTCCAAAATGAAAACTTCCAGGAATATTATAAGCCAAATTCTAGAACTTCCAGATCAAGGAAAAAATAATGCAAGGAGACAGAAAGAAACAATTCAAATATTGTGGAGACACAGTCAGGATAACACTTAGCTTCATCAGCTTATACATTAAAGGTCTACAGAACTTGGATTATAATATTCAAGAAAGCAAAGGGTTAGAACAATTGAGAATCACATACCCAGAAAAGTTGAGTATAATCTTTCAGGGAGAAAAATGGATATTTAATAAAATGAAAGTCTTTCAAGCATTCCTAATAAAAACACCAGAGTTTAATAGAAACACTTTCAAATACAAGACTCAATAGAAGCTTAAAATGTACATAGGAAAAAGGAATCATAAAACATTCAATAAATTTAAATGGCTTATATTCTTATAAAAGAAGATGACACATTTGACTCCTAATAACTTTATAATATTAAGGTAGTTAGGAGTATACATAGATAGAAGACCTAGATATGAATTGACTATGATTAAATATGATACCCCTCAAAAATAAAATTAAGGAGCAAAAAAGAATACAATACAATGGGAGAAGGGAGAGTCATAATGGGGTGAATTAGATGACAGAAAATAGGTGGAAAAGAGCTTTCAAAGGGGAAGGGAAGATGGGTGGGTAACACTTGAACCTTATTATCAATTGCCCATATCTGCAAAAGAGAAAATAGAATAACACTTAACCTCAATTTAGAAAAAAAAAATTAGAAAAAGAAATTGAACAAGCTATCAAAGAACTCTCTAAGAAAAAATTCTCAGGACCAGATGGATTCACAAGTGAATTCTATTCAACATTTAAAGAACAATTAATTCCAGTATTGTATAAGCTATTTGGAAAAATGGACAAGGAAGGAGTCTTTTATAAAAACTCTTACCTTTCACCTTAGAATCAATAATAAATATTGCTTCTGAGACAGAATGCCAGCAATGGCTAGGCAATTGCAGTTAGGTGACTGGCCCATGTTTAAACAGTCAGAACGTGTCTAAAGCTAAATTTGAATCTAGGACCTACCATCTCCGGGTCTGGCTTTCTATTTATTAAGTCACCTATGTGCCCCCAAAGAAAGAGTCTTACCAAATTCCTTTTATGATACAAATATGGTATATGGTGCTAATACCTAAACCAGGAATAGTAAAAATAGAAACTCGAAATCAATTTCCCTAATGAAAACACTTGTAAAATATAATTTAATACTAGTAAAAAGATTACAGCAATATAACATGAATATCATACTCTTTGTGACCATGTAGGATTTATATAAAGAATGCAATCTGGTTCAATATTAGAAAAACTATCTGAATAATTAACCACACTAACTTTTTGGGGTTTTTCCAGATTACATGTTGATGCAATTTTTATTAATTTTCTGACACTTTGCAAGCCATGTTTTTTCCCTCTCTCCCACTCTCCACTCCTGCCCAAGAAGGCAGGTAATATGATATAAACTGTACATGTATAATTTTGAAATACATATTTCCATGTTCATCATGTTGTGATACAAGATACATTACTTACACCAGAGGAAAAATTTATGGAGGAAATAAAGTGCTATTTTAACATTTAAGATAACATGATTTAGAGACAGACTAATTCTTTTTTTAAATAATCTTTTATTTTTCCTCAATTATATGAAAAAAACATTTTTTAACTTTGGTTTTTAAAAATGTTAAGCTAAATTTTCATCCTCCCTCCCTGCCCTCCCCACTCCCTGAGATGGCAAGCTATCTGATATAGGTTTTACATGTGTAATAAGGTAAAACCTTTTTTCATGATAGTCATTTTGTGAAAGAAAATTTGAACAAAAGAAAAATGAAAATATAAAGTGAAATATAGTATGTCTGTCTGCATTCAGATATCATCAATTCTTTCCCTGGAAGCAAACAGAATTTTCCATCTTAAGTCTTTGAGGATTGTCTTGAACTAATGTGTTGCTAAAAATAGCTAAGTCATTCATAAATATTTATCATATAATGTTGTCATTGTGTACAATGTTCTCCTGGTTCTGTTCACTTCACTTTGCATCAGTTCATGTAGGTCTTTCCAGGTTTTTCTAAAATCATCCTTCTCACAATTTATTATAGTATAGAGAAGGATTTTTAAGGCAGTGAAAGATCAGTGGTACAAAGAAACATTTTGGGCACTTCGCATCCTAGTCCATTATGAGATTTACATCTTTAAAAAGTTATATAATAGTAATTTCCCCTTGGTTAGTAAATACAGTGAAATGCTTTTATTTGATAACATTTTTAAAAGATGACTTGTTATAAATTAATTAATGTGTTTATACTCTCAATGTGCTATTTTCTTCTTTGGATCATTGTTCAGTTGTCTATGTACAAAATGAACTTGATAGTTTTGCTTAAATGAATAAGTTTATTTTTTAGTGTTATCAGTTTCAGGTAAAATTTTTTTCTTGTATACATTTCTTTTAACTATTCCCTAAAATATCTATTTCATATCTAATAAAAAGTAAGAAATTCTGAAGTTTGGAAAGCCATATGTATTTATTAAGACTATAAAACAAGTTTTGGTCAAACAATGTTCTAAAGTATATACCTCACCTAATTCTAAGAACTGGTATTATATGTCAAATGGATTTTAAGAAAGTTTTTTTTACCATTGTATTACTATTTATATGAAGTTATATTTGCATTTTGCAAAGGTGAGGGACCATTTAAACACGCTCAAATACATTATTCACTGTAATTTTTGAAAAACACTGATTTAAACAAATTACTGGCCTGTTGTAATTTAGTTTTGCTAACTTTCAATTTTATAAAAGCAGTCCTTAATGTCAGACTTCCCTAACCACTGGTTAAACAAACAAAGCAAGCATTGTTTTGATTACCTGCTAATTGCCTTAAAAGTTTCATCATTTCCTCACCAGAGATAAAATTACCATTTTTCGCACCCCACTAATGACCTATCAAAAGTTCATTGAACTACATACTGCTATTGGCCCTGTTTCAATGGGCATTGATTCTGAATGACCCAAATTTTATGACATTTTCCTTAGTTAGGGCTAAGATGAACATCTGCATGCAGGCTCATTAATCTGCAAAAGCAAACTTTTGTCTATAGCCTTAATTTGTACCAAAATACAATTTCACTTTTATTAGATAAAATGGATTGAGTGTTTTTTTTGTTGGTGGTGATAGCTTTGGGCTAATAAATCACTATTATAGCCAGTTTTTTTCCCTCTATAAGTATTAGCATTCATTTACAAAACAAACTACAGAGAACATGGACAACATCTATGGTCATATATAGTGCATAAACAACTGACCTCTGAGGCAATTAATACTATGCCAATTAACATATATGAAGAAAGATATTTACACTGGATTAAAAAATAATTAACAAAGAGTGGATACTATATATGATGATAAAGATACAATGAAAAAAACTTTGCTACCCTTAATGAATTCAAGTCACCTGGTCTAGATGAATATCCTTGGAGTCCTGGAAAAATTGGCAGATATAACTGAGGAGCCATTGGCATTATCATGGGAAAAATCATGGAAAACTGGAAAGGTATAACATGACTGTACAAAGGTAAATGATGCTCAAATTTCTAAAAGGGGTAAGAGAGCAGAACCTGAAAATTATAGACCAGTGAGTTTGACTTTAATTATTGGAAATATTCTTAAAATTATAACTAAAGGGATCATTGCCAAATATGTGGAATGATAAATGATGATTACAGAAACCAACATGGCTTTCCCAAGATCAAGTGATACCAAATTGACTTCGTGCTCCTTTTCAACAGGATTACTAAACTTGGAGGTAAGCAGAATGCTGGGGATACTGTTTAACTAGATTTTAGTAAAACTTTTGATAACTTACCTTGTAATATTCTTAAGATGAAGACGGATAGATTTGAAAAAAATATGATCAGATAGATTTAGAACCAGATAAATGGATTAATTTAAAGATAATTATTAATAGTTCATTTGCAATATGACAGAAGATATCCATAGGAGGATCTCCACAGGGAACTGTGCATATCTTGTGCTATTTAACTTTTTATCTAATAACTTGAATAAAAGAATAGGTAGTAAATTTGGAGATGATACAAAACGAGAAAGAATAAGTAACACAGTAGATGACAGCTTCAGAATTCCAAAAGGATCTTGATAGCTTAGAAGAGTATTCATAACTATTTTTGTGTTATGGATTCTTTTTGGCAGTCTTGTGAAGCCTATGGACCCTTTCTCGGAATATCTTTAAATGCATAAAATAAATTACATAGAATTATCAAGGAAACTTTATTCTGAAATGTAATTGCTAAATATATATACATATATATATGTATATATATAAATATTTAAAATTTCATGGTCCCTGGACTGAGAATTCTGGGCCAGAGCATTGTGCTAAATCTCAGAAAAATGAAATTCAATAGGGATAAATATAAAATAATGTAGTTTGGTTAAAAAAAAAAAAACAATCCCAGAAGATGGGTAAGACATATAGCTAGTAGTTGTTCTGAAAAGGAACAGAGGGTTTTGGTGTCCTTCAAGCTCTATATGAGACAGTTGTGATATGGCAGCTAAAAAGCAAAACAAAATAAAAAACTTGTATTCAGTCTTTGATTGTATTAGAAGGTGCATAGCTTCATGAAAAGGAATGGGACAATACTCTGCCCTTTTCGGGCATGATCTAGAGTAATATGTTCAAGTTATATTTGCTATGGTCTAAGAAGCATAATTGAAAAATTGACAGTCCAGAGGAAATCAACAAGTTTGGTAAATGATCTTAAATTCATGATATATTAGAATCAGAGAAAGAATTAGGAATATTTAGCCTGGAGAAAAGAAAACTTAAGGGAGCCACAGTAGCTATATTTAAGTGGATGAACTGTTGTGATAGCTAGAAAAAGGGTTTTCTGTTTGACCCCTGAGAAGAGAGCCAGGAACAAGGGATGGGAGTTCCAAAAAGACTCATATGGACATGATGTCAAGAAATACATTTTAATTTTTAAATTTAATATTTTATTATTTTCTTCAATTACCTAAAAAAATCTATCAAAGTTTCCCATTCTTTTCATTTGTTGAGGATTTAATGAAGGGGTTTATCTATGGATTCTTTCAATGCCTATTTTGCCTTCTTGTTCAAGAATATCAGGGCAGTTTTCTTGGATAATTTCTTGTAATATTTTGTCAAGTGGGGGAACAGCAGAAGAAGATTAGGGGCTTCCATTCCAGCAAGGATGTGGAATGTCCAATGCCCAATGTATCCCAGTTTGCAAGGTCTCTGGGAAACCATAGCTTAGAAATTGTCAGATATATAACCTGCTTCCTAGCATGAGAAAAACAAATATTGTGTGTTCTTCCAAGAAAATTACTGATGCTGGGTCATACATTTATCTAAAAATGATGAGGTTCATAAGTCTATTTTTAAGAACATTTTTTTCAGTCAACTTTTGTATCTCCTTTTTCATCTAGCCGTTTCTACTTTTTAAGAAATTAGGTTTTTTGCCACATTTTTGTATATCTTTTCCCATTTTTTGTGCTTTATTAATCTGCTGATTGTTTTCCACAGTTTTTCTTCATTACTCTAATTCTGCCCCCCACCACCCCAATTTTGCTTCTTTCTTCTTTGATTTTTAAAGTTCCTTTTGAGCTCTTCCATGAGATAACTTTGGGCTTGGGACGAGTTCCCATTTTTTTTAAGGTTCCACATATAACTATTTTGACAATATTGTCCTCTTCCAAGTTTGTATTTTGATCCTCCTTATTACCATAGTAACTATCTAAAGTTAGTGTCTTTTTTGTTGTTCATTTTTATCAGTTTACTTTGTAATTTTTTAAACTTTATAATAAAATTGAGCACAGCTTGTGGATTAAAAGGGTCTCTGTCTCTCACTTTTTCTGCTGAATCTTGGGGCTTTGCTGCGGGCTTGTACTAATCCTCAAAGTTTAGTTGCTGGTTTACCCTCATGGGAGATCTCCCTGCTAGCTTGCTCTGGTTAGAGACCTCACTGATGTCTGGGGGCATCGCTTAACTGCTGATTAGTCCCTCAGAATTGGGTCTTGCTGGTGGTCTGCTCTAGGGGCAGGCCCTAGGACAGATACTTGCTGGAGGTTTGAGTTGGGTTGGGGACTCACCACTAGGATGTTCCCTCACTGCTGCCTTGCACCTGTTTGGTCTGCATTTCTCTCCCATCCCAGTGAGGCAGACCTCTTGTCCTGATGCTACAAGCTTCTCTAGTCCAGAAACCAGCTCTAAAAATTGTTCTGAGTTTTTGGTTTAAGATTATCTTGCTATTTCACTCTTGTAAGCTTTAAATTTAGGTTTTTATGACTAAATATGAGAGTTATAAAATAATATTGTGGTTACCAATTTTAAAATATTATAGCTTAAGTCAAAATGACTTTTAGCAGTTTTTATTTACAAAGAGGTGGAAAGAATGAAAGTATAAAAGGTAGATAAAGAGACAGATTCCTAATAAGCCTACCAGTCCTCCTCTGGTGAAGTCTAGCTCAGCCCCAGGAGGGGCTTACCCAAGTCCCTGTCTCCCTGTGGTTTTCCCAGTAATCCTCAGCCAGAAGTCCTGATGGTGTCTTCAGCCAAAGTTCCACCAATGCAGCCTCCTCCACAGTCAAGGCAGGAATCTCAGCCACTCCCTCAGCAAGCAGACAGAAGATCCAGGGAAAAGGTCTCCTCCAAAGCCAAAGCAGGAATCTCAGCCAATCTCTTCAAATGCCAGGAAAGGAATGATCCTGAGCCCATGCTCCTCTCTTCTTTTATGCTCCTTTTCCCTTGTCACTTCCTGTCACTCCCCCTAAATTCCTGCAGAAACCAACTTCATTTTTTTCAATTTGCTTAGCACTGCCCAAGGTGGGGACAGGGTGGTAGTAGCCCTTAAAGGTGTGAACTTATTCTAGTAAGTGACTTGTGAGCTCTCCTACTTAATGGTAAGTAGGGGTACTTTAATTTCTTGATTTGATTAGCTAAAAATAGACAAGGGGAGAGACAAGCCTATCTTCATACTCTACCATCTTGGCACCCACAAAATACATTTTAACAAATAGAACTGTCCAAAAGTGTAATTGTTTTCCTTGAGAGATAGTAGAATCCTCATCCTTGGTGGTCTACAAGTCAAGGAAAGATGACAACTTTTCTGGTATGTTATAAAGGAGATTGCTTCTTGGACCAAATTACTACAAAAGTTCCTTTCAAATTTCAAATCCTCTGATTCTTTGATATTTTGTTTCTAGTTCTTTATTTTATAGCAGAACAAAAAGTCCTGCTTTAAATATTGTGGTGTATAAGAGGTGTTTCTTTTTATCTTTGACCTCCTTGGGATATGTGCTTAGCATAAGAATCTCTGGATCAAGGGGTGTAGACCTCAGAGTCACTTTTTAGGCATCATTCCACATTCCTTTCTGGAATTCCATCCCAGAGTTAAGTTGGACCATTCACTGATCCTCAGCACACTCTGTCTTCTCATTCTTTGTATCCTGTATCCATCCATAATGCTTTAATTTAGTATTGATTATTGTAGCAATATGTCTTAGTACCTTATCTTCCAGATAGTTCTTAGCATACTTTTGGATGGCAATGATCATGTCTTAGCTGGACTTTGTGATTCTCTAGTACCTAGGATTATGTTTTGCATAAAGTTAACAATGAATTGTTTGTTATCATGTGTAACCACAGGTCAGTTGGATTATACAAACTAAGATGCAGAGCCAGAATTCCACAGAGGCAACAGTTGCCAGGATGTAGTAGGCAGCAGCAAATTCAAAGCCTGAGATAAGAGGAGAGAAGCAGAGAGGAAAAGATTCCCAAGAAGAAAAATCAAGGAAATAACACAAAAAGGACATTTCTTTCTTTGTTTAGTTTTTAACTTTAAGTTAATTTAATTAATTTAGAATATTTTTCCAGTGTTACATGAATCATGTTCTTTCCCTTCCCTCCTTCCATAGCCAATAATCAATTTCACTGGGTTTTACATGTGTAATTGATCAAGACCTATTTCCATATTATTAGTATTTGCACTAGAGTGATCCTTTAGAGACTATATCCCCCAATCATGTCCCCATCGACAAGTAGTTGTTTTTCTTCTGTGTTTCTACTTCCACAGAAGTCCCTCAAAATTGTTCTGGATCATTGCATTGCTGCTAGAAGAGAAGTCCATTATATTCAATTGTGTATCAGCTTCTGTGTACAATATTCTCCTGGTTCTGCTCCTCTCACTCTGCATCAATTCCTGGAGGTCATTCCAGTTCACATAGAATTCCTCCTGTTCATTATTCCTTTGATCACAATAGTATTCCATCACCAACATATACCACCATTTGTTTAGCCATTCCCCAATTGAAGGGAATCCCCTCATTTTCCAATTTTTTGCTACCACAAAGAGCACAGCTATAAATATTTTTGTACAAATCTCAAAAGACAATTCTGTTTGATAGTTTAACCAACCTTTTAGGGTCCTTTTATTTTTTATTTTTAAAAAAATATCTTTATTTTATTCCAATAACAAATTTATACATAAATTTTCTAAAGTTATATAATTCATGTTGTCTCTCTCCCCTCTTTTTTCCCCCTCCCAAAACTGACAAGCAATTCCACTGGTTATATGTGTATTATCACTCAAAATATATTTCTACATTTTTCATTTTTATAAGAGAATAAACATAAAACCAAAATTCCAAATCATATACCAAAATAAACATGTGATAAAGAAATCTGCATTTCTACTCCAACAATTCTTTCTCATAAGTCTTTAGGGTTCTTTTAAAGTAGCAATGTGTTAGACTGCTTGATGGAGCAGAATATAGGGGGTTCTTCCTGAGTTCAAATCTGGGCTCGGATACTTTCTAGCTGTGTGATCCTGGACAAGTTACTTCGTCCTGTCTGCTTCAGTTTCCTCTTCTGTAAAATGAAATGGAAAAGAAAAAAATGGCAAACCACTCCATTATCTTTGCCAAGAAAATCATGAATGGGATTGTGAAGAGCCAGAAACCTGAAAAATGACTGAACAACATGCTAGCCGAACTCTTACTTCACCCAGCAAAAAAATAATTCAGCCATTGCCTCTAATATCTACCAAACGGTATTTATCTCTTAACCTTATCTGACTCCCATTTATAAAACATTTTAAAATTTATAAAACACTTTCTTCATAACCCTCTGAGGTAGATCCTGTAAGTACTATAAAATGGCAATCATTTATAGATGAGATAATTGACATTAGAGACTTACCCAGAATCCCACACTCAAAGTATTGTTCATGGATGTTGTCCTGATTTTTTCCCCTGCCTCAATGGGTGCCAGAATCATAGGATCTATAGAGCTTAAGAGAAACTTAGAAACCATGTAAGTCAGTTGCTATATTTTACAGGTAATGAAACTGAGTCCCAGGCAGGTTAAGTGACTTGCCCAGGATCAGACAAGTTATATGTGTTGCAAAAGACACTTCAATTAAGGTCTTCTTACTTCCAAATTTAATACTCCTTCTACTACATTATGCTGCTTTTCTGATCATGTTATTCCCTAGTTAAAGAATCCATTATTGCCCCCATTGACTCAGTTTAACTTTAAAAGTCAATAAGTATTTATTACATAACTACTGAATGCCAGACATTATGCTAACCATTGGGTTTGCCTAGAAAGGGGAAAAATAACAAAAAAAAAGTCCCTGCTTTTAAGGAACTCCCTGCCCTTCACAATTTGGCTCAAGCCTACATTTACTGATTTCATTTCAGAGTATCTTGCTTCGTGCCTTTTAATTCCAATAACACTAACCTGCTTGTTATTTCTTGCCTTCAATCTACTGCATTGCAGACTTTTTAGAGGCTGGCTCATATACCTAGAATGTACTGTTTCCATAAGAGCCACCTCCAATGCTTCATCTTTATCCTCCTTATACTCACGCCTCACTCTCTTCTCAAATTAGGTCATACTTATTTATCAATGTGAATTCCTCCACCCCTCCCTAACAGAAAGTAAATTCTTTGAGGGGAAAGATTTAGATTTTTTTCATATCATGTTTGAGATTCCCATTCTCTAGTACAGAGCCTTTAATATCATAGAGAACAGATAAATATTGCCCTTTTCTTACCTCTTGTTTTTCAATACTCACTACCATGATTATATCATTATATCATAATTACATAATATATTATTACATATTTATTTTGTTTATATATTTATATAATAAATAATAAATTATTGTTATGTGTATATTATAAGTAATATAATATATAAAATTAACATGATATAATATAATTACACAATTATATATTTCTATAATAAGCAATTGATTATTACATGTTATATGTAAATAATCTATAAAATATAACATGATATAATGTAATAAATATAATAATTATACAATAATATATTACAACAAATTCTAAAGAGAGCAACTAGATGGCACATTGGATAGAGCCCTGGGTCTGAGCTAAAGAAGACATAGGTTCAAACTCAGCCTTTGATTCCTACTAGCCAGCTGAGTCTAAGCAATTCACTTATATTGGTCTCAATTTCCACAATTGTAAAATGGGAGTAAGAATAACATCTACTTCTCAGATTGTTATGAGGAGAGATGAGATAATATTTATAAAGTGCTCAGCACAGTGTCTGGCACACAGTGGGCACCTAACACCTTCTTTTACTCTTTCTTCCTGGTTCCAATGAAAGCAGAATTCTTCTCTATAAATGCTTTCATTTGAAAATTTAAAATTATCTAGCTAGATAAAGGTAATTTGATCATTAAAGAATAGAAATCTAGAAGAGCAATACCAAGGCTTCAATCCAAGGTGGTTTCATCAAGGCCTATAGCAGGGGGGCTTCCTGAACAGAAGTGCTCAAACTAAACCGTTTTCCCCAAATAAAGGTATTGTAACTGGGGAATGGCTAAGTAAATTGTGGCACATTAATATAATGGATTTTTTACTCTAAGAAATGACCAATAAGAAGAGTTGGAAGAATCATGGGAAGATTTATATGAATGAATATAGAAAAGAGTATAAGCCAGGAAAACAGTATAAAAATGCAAACTGTTTAAACAAAAAGTACAGCAAAAAGATGAAACTGATCATGACATAATTATATTAATAAAACATCCTGAAGAATAGTTGAGAAAATCTTTGGTAGAGGTGGAGGACTTTGGATCTGGAAAATTTCATACACCATTGGACTTTAGTTAATACATCGGTCTTATGGAACTGACTTTTTTTCTGTCTTTTAAAAAATTCTTTGTTATAGAAATGACTCATGAGGTAGTGAAAGAAAAAGGAATATATTTGGAGATGAAGGTGATATAAAAACAAATGATAAAAAATAAAATAAAATATTTTAAAATAAAATAATTAAAATAATAGAAGTCTTGGAGAACAAATGTCATAGAGGATGAATTCCCATAACTGAGAGGTAACAGAGTAGAGTAAAATAAACACAGAGCTTGGACTCAGGAGGACCAGGGATCAAATCTCACTTCAGACATTAGGTGATGTTAGGCAATTAACTTATCTTTTCTGTGCCTTGGTTCCCTCCTTTGTAAAATAATGGCCTTTATCCAACCCTAAATCTATGCTCCTATATAATTTGAACTCTTCCAAAGACTTTATAAAGTATAATGGCTTTGATAATCATTAGAGGAAAACCTTCCCATACAAGTAATTATATGATGCTTTTGCTTCTTTAAGAGCAAAGTGGCAAATAGTAATAAGGCAATGCAGAGAGAAACCCTGTTTTCTTTTTACAAGGGAGAGGATTAGTTCCAGAACCTTTTCATTTGGCCCATTGCATCAGAACCTTGAACTTCTGACATCTTTGCTTTTAAGAAAACCTCTTCTACTGTCAGATCAATTTAACAAATTACTTAAAATATATACAATTATTACTTAGGAGAAAGAAAAAAGTAGAAAGACAATTAGCAGATAAATCAGAGCAGTCAGTTGTTAAGAAGGAGAAGAAAAGGCCATATGATGCAAAAAGAGCAGAAGCAGGGTCAGAAATGGAGTGAAGGGCAACTCTTTTTTGTCTCTAGACCTTACAGAAGGCAGGACCTCAGATAATGTGAAAGATGACACGTCTCTCTTCATTACATGGGGGGAATATGCATTTATTATGCACATACGAAGTGGTAGTTACTGTGCTGAGTGCTTTGTGAATATTACCTATTTTTTGCCTGGGACTTAGTAGGTGTTTAATAAATATTGATTGATGATTGATATGGGACTGAAGGGCCCTAGGAAGGACCTGAGATGGCACAGCTCTATTTATTTTTTTTCCATCAAGATTTCTCCCTGTTATCATTCCCCTCCAAATCTAAATCTCTTGTTTTCATAGTAAAGTCAGCCAATAGAGACAGAGTGTTCTTAGGGGCATTTTGCCCTCATAAAAATGAGAAATGAGATGATTTAAGGATAAGAAGGTGTGATGTCTATTTTATACTGTGAAAAAGGTAAGCCTGTGTTTTTCCCCTGAACATGATACAAAATGGTATCATGCTGCATTTAAAATGGCCATTTGATATACTGTAATTTCCCAGCAGAATTTGGGCTCTGACTTACTTATGACCTGCACAAGGCGGTCTTTGAATAGCTCAAGTAAAGCCATTTATTAGATCCCTTCACTTAAACATCACAGAACAAAATTTCTGAAGACATTTCTTTCTCCATCAAACTGCTGTTTGTTTTTTCAGGCCTTTAAATCATCTTTGCTGATTACAGAGATACTTCCCTCTGAATGACACTGTGTGTATGCAGAAAAAATTCAAAGTGAATGATGCCAAATGGATTGGGCATTAATAGAGGTGAGAATTCTTTGAAAACAGAAATAGAAATTGATGTGCTTCATTTAATAAGAATAGGAAAATTAATCTGTCAGCACAATTTCTAATCTCCAAATGCCTTCTGATTATATTTTCATCCATAAGAGGCAGTTTCCAAAGGGAAAGGTGTTTAGCATAATGCAAGTGCATCCAAGATTTTGCTTTGGCATTATTTCTGAACTATTAATATCAAGCAGCATAAGCATGTGAGAAAAGATAAAATGGGAAGATAGAAAAGTAGCAGTGGAAATAGAATGGGAATAACAACTACTGTGGCTTCACGTGGATGCATCTGAGTGGTATCCTTTCTCTTTTCCCTCTGATTCATCCTACACGCTGCTGCCAGCTGAATGTTCCTAAGACCTAGCTCTGATCCCATCACTTACCTGATCAAGACCTTCAGTAGCTCCCCATTATCAACTGAATAAAATATAAACTGTTTAGCCTGATATCCTAAGCCCTGAACAACCTCTGGTCTATCTACTTGTTTTTCTTTTCACCCCATTCTTAATTGGCCCTCCAACTATATTTGCCATTTCCAAGCGAACCTTATACTTTTCCACCCAGGTAGCTTTGTTCCCTAGCAACCGAATGCTGTGGATAGAGTGACAGGAACTAGAGTCAGGGAGACTCAACTTCCTGAGTTCAAATCTGGCTTCAGATACTCTGTGACCTTTAGAAAATCATTTAACAATTTTTTTTAAAACCCTTACCAATACTGTGTATTGACTCTAAGGCAGAAGAGTGGTAAGGGCTAGGCAATGGGGGTCAAGTAACTTGCCCAGGGTCACACACCTGGGAAGTGTCTGAGGCCAGATTTGAAACTAGGACCTCCCCATTTAACCATTTTTTGCTTCAGTTTCCTCATCTGTAAAGAGAGGTGATGAAGAAGATGGCAAACTACGCCAAGATTTTTGCCAAGAAAACCCTAAATGGGGCCGCAAAGAATCAGACACAACTGAAAATGATTGAATGACAACTATCTTTGTTCCTGCCATTATCTATGCCTGGGATGCCTCTCCTCCCCCCCAAATACCTACCCTTCCAAACACATTTCTAGACAAATTCAACCCAATGTTAAAATCCTACTTATCCTTTAAGAGTTGGTGAAAACTTAATTCAACCACCAAATATTTCATAATTCAAACGACTTGGAGAGTGGGCAATTGGATCTCATGGCTTATAAGTTTAAAAAGGGGAATCTATTCAAGTATGGTGGAAAGCTATCTAGAATGGAATTCTGATTTCATAACCATAAATTATTAAAATTCTAAAAGAAGAGGGTTGGTTAGGAATTTCATGGATTTAAAACTAATTCTAAAGGAAATATTTAAAGATGAAAATAGGGCACAAGTCATGATGACTACAAAGAGTGGCATATTCTTTTAAGATTACTATGAAGAAATCTATAGCCAGAAACACTTAATATAGGACCTTTCCTCTTTAATTTTAAGATCATCTAGGCTAACGTGTGTATTATCTAGAACCCTCTACAATACTGCCAGTTGAATATAAGCTCTTTTTAGGTAGAGTCAGTTTTCATTTTTATTTTACTATATCCATTCCTTAGCATGGTGTCTTGTATATTATAGGTACTGAATAACTATGTTGGATTAGATTTATTTACCAAAAATACAGTTATACAACTTCACTGGGAAATCTCCAGTGAATGAAAATCCATTGCCACACAATGCAACTCATTCTACTCTTAGACTAGTCTAGTTGTTGTTATTTTTTTTGACAGGTCTAATTGCTGGGTAAATTTTCATTATATTAATCTGACATGATGCTCTGCATCTTACAGAATAGATTATTAAGTAGGGATGGAAGAGACCTTATAGAAGAGCTAGTCTGGCCTCAGAGAGGTCAAGCCACTTGCAAAGATCTCAGGTAAAACGTAGTAGAACTAAAACTTGATCATAGGTCCTTGGATTCATTGCTTTTTCCACAGCACTATATTCTAGTTAACCAACAGTTAGTCTAAAAAAGAAGTGGGGAATTCTGTGGATCACAAGCTCAAGTACAAGGCAACAGTGAAATATAGTACACAAAAACCATCTCACTTAGAGATGTCAGGGATAAGAAAGAAATGGTCCTATTTGACTCTGTCATCTTCAGATTCCATCTGGAATGTTGGTGCTACACCTTGGGAACACCACTGATAAACTGGAGTGGTGATGGGAATAATAACAGTTAGCCTTTAAAAAAGAGCCTACTATGTGTCAGGTACCATGCTAAGCACTTTACAAATACTGTCATACTCCAGAGGTACTGGACTTTTTCTATGTGATAGCAAAGGATAAAACTAGGAGCAATGAATAGAAGTTACCAAGAGATTATTAAGTCTATATTAAGCCAATTTAGGCTTAATAAGAACTTTAAAAAACCCACAAATAACCTCCCCAACAATAAGAACTATTATAAGGGAAAAGGTTTTCTTTGGAGTCAGTATGTTCTCACTTTAGGTCTTCAAATTCTGGATGACCACCTTTAAGAGATATCATAGTAGGCATTCTTTCAGATATGAACTGGGGAAAAATACCCTCCAAAACTGAAACTTTGTAATTCTATGATTCTTACTTAAGTCTACCCCTCTAGTACCAAAGAGAACAAGTCTAATCCCTCTTTCATATGATTGCTCTTCAAATATTTGGTGATAGCAATTATTTTCCTTTAGCTATCTTCTCCTGGCTCAATATCCCCAGATATTTAAATCAATATTCTCTGGTTCACTTACCATCCTGGAAGAATAATACTTCTGGATATGTTCCAGTTTGTCAATGTCCTTTTCATTTGCAGGGAAATGAAATCTGAGAAAAGGGATTCTCAACCAACGGTCCATAGACTCCCAAAGGAACCATGGATAAATTTCCATGCAATTTTATACTAGAAAAACATTACATATTTATTTTTACAAAAAAAAAACCCTCTTATTTTCAGTAACATTTAACTAAAATTTAGTAGGTTCTTCCATTATGAATAAAATCAACAAATGGTATTCTGAGAAGGGATCCGTAGATTTCACCAGACTGCCAAATGTGTCCTTGACACAAAAAAGGTTAAAAATCCATATTGTAGATGAATGAGGAAAAAGTGAGAGAGCACTTAGTTGCTCTCAATTAGTTCAAGTCAAATGGAATGTACAAATAAATTACACTCTAGTGTACTGAAAGAATTTGAAGATGCAATTGCTACAGTTGTGATTTTGCAATCATGGCGAATGGGAGAGGAGATGAAGAATTAAGAATTGGTGATGGTTGAACTCTTCTGATTTCAGAAATGGAAAGATTCCAAGAAGTATAAGGGCAGTGAACTTGATAACCAATTGCAGGAATGTCTTATAATAGATTATTTATTTGCATTAGCAGAGATCAGTTAAATTAAAGTGGTAAAGAGTCAAGTCAATTCAAGCCAAGCTTACTACAATGCCAGGCCTGGAGTCAGGAAGACCTGAATTTAAATCTAGACTGAGATATTTACTAGTTGTGTGACCCTGGACAAATCACTTAACCCTATTTTCCTCAGTTTTCTCATTTGTCAAAAGTGATCTGGAAAAGGAAATGGTAAACCACTCCAGTATCTTTGCCAAGAAAACCCCAAATGAGTTTAGAAGAGTCAGAGACAAATGAAATGACTGAACAACAACAGCAACATGCCATGAATTGTAGTAAGTGTTGGGAATACAAATATAAGAAAAAAGAAACTGTCCTTTCCCATGAGAAGCTTACATTTCAGTGGGAGAAGACACCACATAAAATAAATTTGTAATGAGGGGATTTGTGGGGGAAAAAAAGACAGTACTTGCCCAGGAGCATCAGGAAGAAAGAAGTCTGGAGAGTAAGGAATAGAAATGGGAAAGGAATAAAAGAATTAAACATAATTAGTCAGGATATTTCCTTAAAACGGGGGACAGGCAGGAGTTCCAGGAAGAACTGACGGATCAGAGGAGACAGCTATATGGTCAGAGACATTTTTTTAGGGAGAAGACTACAAGAATAAGAGGCATAGTGTAGAATAAGAGAATGCTGCTAGAAAATCATGGCAACAGAAACATTTTCCTGGGTGAGAAGTTTTTTGAGGCATGGTAGGGAAAGAATGCCAGATAGTTAGAAGTGGCCCTAGAGGAGTAAACAAAAAGAAAAAAAGAAGAAAAACATGGCAGAGGACTGAACTATGTGCATGAACTCCATTAACTTCCACTTAGATTTTGACTGTAGCAGAAAAAGAAGCAGTGTGGTCTGATGTCTTGCAATACAGCAAGAAAGCTAGACTTAAAATAGTCTTCTGAACTTAAATCACATCAAATAAAATATGCACTTTCATATACATTGTAGAGCCAAGAGCTGAGCTTCTTAACAACCCTTTGCTTTATTCTCTTGGAATTTTTCCTAACATTTGAAAGATTATGGATGGAATCTCAGAAATCACATATGCTAGTACCTTGGGAAGTAGTTCTTGAGTTCAGTGACTTGAATTTGAAGGGCTTGGGCTTCAGTTCCATTTTAGTCATTTTAATTCTAATCCTTCCATTCTCCTTGTAGAGAAGAGAAGCAAAAAAGAGTTGAGTAGTTTTTTTTACTTTTTTCTGTCATTTGTTGTATGCATCCTATGTACCCTGATTTCTCAAATCCTGTCTCTGACATGCTCCCACAATTCTCTAAAACTATAACCCCCTCTGATGCAGAGGAATTGATTGGGGTGTGCATGCTTACATGCTTAAAGGATATCTTTCCTGGATAGGATTCCACAGTAATTTATTTGTCCTACTTCAGAACCAGACATAGCAAAGTCTAGAAGGACAGAAGCAGAAGTAAGGAAAGATGTTGTGAAGATGGGATTAACTCTCCCCTGCCTGTTTTTTTTTTATTTAATCACCAGAAGCATATACACCCCACTTACACTTGAGTGGGGGAGGTCTGTGGTCCACAGGTGGGTGATTAATCAGAAACCACTGACTGCCCCCTGGGCAGTCCTAAGCAAAACTATAGACTATAATTTGTCCATGTAAAAAGTAGAGGGAGATACAGGAAGTGATGCAAAGAAGCGTCTTTAAAAGGAGTTACATCTTCCTGTGAGGTCATCTTCTTTGTTCTTTGGAGTTCTGAGTTCAAATTGGAGTGTGGTGAAGAATCTGTTTACTGGACCTGAGACCTTGGACTTGGTGAGACTGTTTTTAAATCTCTCCCTTTGAACTAACATGTGTGTGAGTGAAAAAGGCTGACTCCTTTCCTGGATATTCTGAAGGGACTAGCCTCAGGAGAGACCTCCCTGAATGAAACTCCTGCTTTATTCATCATGGGGCCTTTTATTCAAGGCTGAGGCCCCACCCTCTGAGGACTAATTAGCCCTGCCTGTGTTGAGCCAGGGGCCAGAGCAAAATACTTAGTGTGTCTTTCTCTGGTTTTCTTACTTTCACTCTCTCTGTATTTTATAAATAAATTGCTAAAAATCATTTGAAATTGATTAAATCCCTGGAGACTGTACTCTTAAATAATCTAGCCCAACCCCTTACATTCTTCCCCTTTCCAATGCCTTATGTCACATAAGGGGGTGTATGTCTGATCCTGCCAGAATGTTCATGGTGAGGGGTTCCTAGAGCAAGTATTAGGATGTACCTTTATTTTTTAACATATAGAAATGGAGGTAGAGACCCCAAGGAACTAGAATGAAGACACTGTGACCAAGCCATTCCAAGTTAAACTCATTTCTTTTTTGTACTTTTGTAATCAGATTGTGTAAATGTAAATATAATTTTGTAATCAAAATTATGAGAAATAGCATAAACATAGGATGCACAGACTTCCACATGGAATTTGACAAAAATGCACATCTTGTCTTTGTGAACAAGAGGGAGTAATGTAAATTGAGTGCTTCATTTTGTTCACTGATTTACTCAGTGACCTGGATTATACTACTGGTTTACCTCAGCTTCATTGAATCCTTCTCTTCCTTTATGACTAAGGTCATTGTCTTCTACATAAAACCTTTCCTTATCCCTCAACTGTTATTGTCCTCCCTCCCAAACTTTTGTATATGTTGATATTTTTTCACTTTACAGTAATGCAATATGGAGTTCTATACATAGTTATTATCTCCCTCATTGTGATAAAAGCTCCTTGCAAACAGGAATTATTTCAGTCTTTGAACTTGTGTACCCCGTTCCTAGCATAGTTCTAGGCACTAGAAGAAATCTAAAGTTTCTATAAGACACAACCGCTGCTTAAAACTGGGTAGTAAGAATATATATGAACACAAGTCACTAAAACTTAAAATGCTACAGGATAAGGACTATTATAATGCTTCATTTTGGCATACAAATAATACTGGTTTCTCAAATGCAATACCAGTAGAACCCAAGATCTGGTAAATGATAGGATACTGGAGAGACTTCCAGGATGTCCTCAAGTGACAGACTATTTTCTATTTAAGGACCTGCTTAAAGTTCAGAAGGTTGGCAACCAGATGGATGAAAATGTAGTCATCACAATTTATATATGTAGAAATACAAACTACTGTCAATCTTGTATGATCTGATTCTGCTTCAGCAGATGGTGTTGGACTAGTGGACAGGGGGTATAAGATGTTAAAACAGTTTTTAAACCAACTTGAAATTTTAATTCAATTATTGGTATTCAATGTGAGATCTCTGTCCAAAAGTAGCTATATTAGCAGAACAATAGAATCACATGTATATTAAGATCCTTCACTTCTCCCCTTGGCATATTCTCGAATTTTTTCAGACATCTCCACCATGCATTTCACCCTAAAAGAGACATTCATCTGTTTGCCTTTCCTATTCCAAAGGATTCCTTTGTTATTATGCCTCCCTCCTGCCAACCCTTCTATCTATAGGAATTACCTTCACCAGCCATGCTTACAGTTTCTCTCTTTTCCCAGCTCTCCTCCTGATTCTACAGACTTCTGCCCATGCTCCTTGGGTATACTTCTTCACCTTTTATGCTTTGTTCAGTTCCCCTTATGTGCTGCCTTCACCTCTTCTAATATAAGCAATTTGAGAGTCTGAATTATCTTTATTTTTGCTTCAATTTTTATTCCAAGAACTTTTGATACTTTAATAAATGCTGACTACTTTAATAAATGGGCTGAATTAGTAGTGATAAATATAGACTTATATTTGGGTTAAAATATTAATTTCACAAGTATATAAGTGAGGATTGAATAGTTTTTTTTCTGAAAATCATATGAGGATTTTAGTAAGCTGCAAGCTCAATAGGAGTTAGCAATAGAGTATAGTGTCTAAAACTGCCAATGAGATTTTAAGCTACATTAAAAAAGAATTAGCTTTCAAGAAAAAAAAAAAGAAAGGATAATCCCTTTCTATACCTTGGTAAAACCATCGCTGAGGATTGTTTTCAATACTGGGATGGCTATTTAAAAGCAAATTGATAATTTGGAGAGTAGCCAGAGGAGAGCAGCTAAGATCATAAAGATCCTTGAGCTCATGTCATGAGGAGATCAGTTGAAAAAGGAGATGTTAGGCATTGTAGAAGAAGTAATTAGGAGAGGAAATGATAGCTGTGTTAAAGTATTTGAAGAGCTGTCATGGAGAAGAGGTATTAGCCTTATTCTTTTTGGCCCCATCGGGAATCTATACTAGGAATGATGGTTAGAAATCACAAAGGGGAAGATTTAAGCTAGATGACTGATAGAAACTTCTTTTCATTTATAGCTCTTCACAAGTAGGAAGGGATGTTTCAGAAAGAAGATGAGAAACTCCTCTTCCCAGGAGGCCCTCAATCAGAGCCTGATTGACCACTTGCTGAATATATCACAGTAAGGATTTGTTTTCTGGCATGGTTTGGACTAAAAGTCTGCTGATGCTTCCATTTTTAAGAATCTGTTATGTTCTTTCCATAAATGAAACCATACTGAACTTTTGATTAAATGGAAAGTCCACAAGTTCTTCCTGGAGAAGCAAATAAAGGAGCCAGAGTCATTTTTATCCTGTGCCTACAAACAAGAAACATCATTCATTCAATACAGGATCATCCTGCTAACAGTACTCAAGATGACTGCAAGTAAAAAGAGTGCTATGAAGACAACGGTAGCTCATGCACCGAAGACTGGCAGAGAATGAGACAGGAATTCTACAAGTAACTTGACAGGGTCCTCTAAACTTAGACAATATGTAATTTGATACGTAGTAACTTTAATGCAAGGGAATCAGAAGGCAGACCTGGAAAATATGTTGTCAAGTATGGTTTGAAATTGAGAAATCGAAGAATCCCCAAACTTACAGGTTATTCAGAAACCTCATCTCTGTATTTAATGAATACTGTCTTCGAGAAAGGACTCAAAAGTGGTAAATTCATGAATTGTCAAATGTTACAAAAAGTGAAATTGACTGTATCCTAACAGATAGGAATTGACTATTTACTGATGTGAGTCTTTTCCAAATCAAACATCTGTGTTCTGCCAGGTAATTTAATGTTTTGAACATAGATTACTTTCAAAATAGAAGAAAGAATAAATATATATTGTGATTATAGTACCTCCAATCCAACTTATTTAAATAGCATCCTTCCACTGAAAAATGGGGAATGATTAAGAGTACAGACATTGACACTGATTATCAGCATTTCTTAAATAGGTTAAACACAAATGGTTCTTTTGAGACCAGGTAGATTATAAAACTGAGAAACTGCTTCAATGATAAAAGATGATAAACATTTTTGTCATGGCTACTTTGTGGATTATTATTATTATTGTTATTTGAATGTGCTTATTTGCTATAGGGTTGGAGTGTTTTCCCCCTTCATCAAAAAATTTTTTAAAGCACCAAAAAGGACACAAGGTAGTTAAAATGGAATCACAGAGAAGCAGGGGAATTTAAAAGTTATTTGTGGAATTTGTTCTATACTGAAAAAAAAATTCAAGTAATGTGAAATGGAAGTTCATGGAAAATATTCTTTTTTTGTTTTTAAGTTCACAATAAAAGAATAATTTTAAAGTATGTATTTGAAACTTTAAAATATTCTAGAAGTGTCAATTTTCATTATTTTGACTTCCCCCTTCAAAAAAAACAAAAACAAACCTTTTTTAGGACAGCAGAGATAAGATCAAGGTCAAAATAGAGGAAGAGAAGAGTGAGGGAGGGGAAGAACTAAAGAGAAAAAATGAAAAACTAAAGAGTGACTGTCTTTTCCTCTTTTATACCTTCCCCCTTGAAATTTCCATTTCCTCCCACTTCCAGTTTAGCATGAACAGATCCAGGTCTTAATTTCTTAATTTCTAAAATATGGTATCATCTCATTTGCCAGCCATCCCCATAAAATGTTATCTTTCTTCACCTATTTAAGGAACAATTACTTTAGGGATACCAATGTTCTAGAGATTTATTTAGATATTTACTATCAGCTCTTTAATTACAAACTAAAAACTAGACTGTTTATATTGAACCAGCTTCTATAGGAAAGTAATTGACTCATTAGTTTAGTTAGACATTTCAGGAAAGCTTTTCAGAGGACCACATAAGTGCCTTGTCAGTACTGCCATCAGCATTGCCTCAGTGTCTTAAAAATCTGGCTGCTTGGGCCTTTTGAAATAGGAAAAAGGTAGAGCTTACAATGATCCTGGCATGATACTGACTCAATATATAGAGAAAGAGTACTGCAAAAAGATCTATTCTCTTTTAAAATTATCTATTTTTCAAGGCAAAGAAACATCATTTACTCTTATTACTAGTAGAATTAGCAACCAATTTGTTTTTCTTGATTTCCCAATATCTGTTAATCTTCTCTTCTTTTTGCCCTGATTTCCCTTAATGAATCACCATAAGTTGACTGCTACTGTTACTTATACTACCACTACTACTACTACGACTACCTATATTATTTTAAGGTTTGCAAAACACTTTATGTTTCATTTTATCTTCATAACATTCCCTGGGAGGTAGTTCTATTATTATCCCCATTTTGCAGATGGGGATACTAATCCCAGAGAAGTGACTTCATGAGTTCAAGTCCAACAATCTATCCTTTTCACAACCTAGCTGCTTAGGGGACTTCTTCCTAGTTGATAATAAAACATGCTGATTTTCTTAGCAAGAAATAAGTAGGAAGTTGTTTTCTTCTTAGGCAGTTACCTGGATGAGGAACATTTTTAATATTCCAAATAGAGAGCAGTCATTTTTTTAAAGGCTGTAATGATTTCATCGAACATATTTTATGGTTAATTATGAATAGCTTTCCAGAGAGAGCAGTTCATAAGAAAGAGACAGTGCTTGAGAAAAAGGTATTGGATGCACCAAAAACTCACTGCAGTCCTTAAATCAAGAACTACTTTGGGCAAACAGACATGTAGTAGGAATGTAAAAATACCTTCTGAACAATAAAGCAACTTGCTTGATTCACAGTTGGAACAACTAAGCCAAGTGGACCAAAGGTTTGAATTGCAATACTTTAAGAGATCTGATATTCCTTATACTGTGACCGCAAATTTTATTGCCAAATATTGCTTTTCATTATAATAATAAAGATAGCTAGGCAACCATCTAGGTGGCAAAGAGTAAAAATATCTAACAGACATTTCAGTTATTTTATCCGTAAAATGAGAGACTTAGACCAGAGAATGCTTAGGGTCTTTTCTAAAGTTTTTATATCACTGAGAATGAAAATCAAAAAAAGGGGAAAAAAATCACATAACCTCTGAATTTTGAGAACTTAAAATTCAACCAGCTCAACCTCCACCTGTGTAGAAATGTTTTCCATAGCATCTCCAATAAATGGGGGAAATATACCACTTGATTTTGAGTCAGAGAGGGATTTATCTATTTATTTAATTACTTATTAATTACTTTCATGATTAATAATTATTATTTTCATGATTAATAACTAATTATTTTTTTACAGTCATTTAGGGATTAAAAAAAATCCATGTAAGAGAAGGAATGGGGCTTAAAATGAAAAACCTCGGGGTGTGCAGGGACCAAAATCAAAGATATACCCAAGGGGAGAGAGTCTAATTGATAACCTTCAGGAATAATGTCAGAACATTACGCAGGATGGTCTTTGGGAGACCATGAAATAGGAAAGGATGACAACATGGGACTGTGAAAGGTCATGCTTGAGTTCATAACCTGGAGCTTTGCAAACTTTTTGCTACCCTTCTTAGTTCACATCATCTAAGTCTAAGTCCACCTGAGAACTCTGCTGCTTGTAACCACAGAACCCCACACTAGAACCCCCCTCCCCCATCAGGAAGCCTTGGGCAGCCCAAGCACTGTGACAGCAAGCAAGCTGGTTTTTGGAACCATGGTTAGAACCCTCTTCAACTCTTTACTTGCCCTCAACCCCCATACCCAATCAGTCACCAAATCTTATCTATCTTCCCTCCCCACATTTCCTATATTTGTTCCCATTTCTGTACTCACATGGCTACTCTATTAATTCAATCCCTCATCATCTCTTGCTTAGACTTTTACAACAGCTTCCCAAATAAATATTCTAATTGTCTTTTTTCTCCAATTTATATACTACAAAACTACTAAAGGGATATTCCTAAAGTAAATTAATTTCATATTATCCTGCTCAAGAATCTCCAGGGGTACCCTGCTACCTCTGGGTTAAAAAACAAACACTTGTGTTTGGCATTCACAATCCTTAATGACCTGAATCTACCCAAATTTTCCAGCCTTATTATTTATTCCTGCATGGAATACCATTTGTTTTTTAATTAATTGATTGATTAATTTAGAATATTTTTCCATTGTTACAAGATTCATGTTCTTTCTCTGCCCTCACCCAAACCCCCTCCCATAGCTGATGCACAATTCCTCTGGGTTTTACATGTGTCATTGATCAAGACCTATTTCTATTCCATTAATATTTGCACTAGGGTGATCATTAAGTCTACTTCCCTAATCATATCCCCATCAACCCTTGTGATTGAGCAGTTGTTTTTCTTCTGTGTTTCTACTCCCACAGATTTTCCTCTGAATGTGGATAGCGTTCTTTCTCACAAGTCCCTCAGAATTGTCCTGGATCATTGCATTGCTGCTAGTAGAGAAGTCCATTACAATTGACTGTACCAGTGTATCTGTCTCTGTGTATAATGTTCTCCTGGTTCTGCTCCTCTTACTCTGCATCATTTACTGGAAGTCATTACTGGAATTCCTCCAGTTCCATGGAATACCATTTAACAAGTGCTTCAAAACAAATTTCCCTTCACTCAGGATTTAATTATACAGTTTCCTCTATTTCTCTGGGAAAATCTTTATTCCTATCCCCCCCCCTTTTTTTGCTTCCTTTTACATGCCTTCTTCCATCAGAATGTAATTTATTTTAGAGTAGGAATTCTCTTGATTTCTTATATGCATATTTAGAACTTATTACATGCCCAATGCATAGTAAATGATTCATAAATATATTATCAACCCATCCAATTATTTTTCAATAATATTCTGTGAGGGGGAAGCTGGGTAGCTCAGTGGATTGAGAGACAGGCCTAGAGACCAGAGGTCTTCACTTCAAATCTGGCCTCAGACACTTCCTAGCTGTGTCACCCTGGGCAAGTCACTTAACACCCATGGCCTAGCCCTTCCCACTCTTCTGCCTTGGAACCAATACACAGTATTGATTCTAAGATGGGAGGTAAGGGTTTAAAAAATAATATTCTGTGATTCTTGATGCTCCTCATGTTTCTCATTTACCTTTTTATATGCCTGTGAACAGGTTATTCTTTCTTACCTTTGCATCCCCTCCTATATGAGACATTTATTGAGTACCCTTTATCCTGTCATTTACTCCCCATTTTACCTATATCTACTTTTTGTGTATGTGTTCTTTGACAGAAGGTAAGCTCCCCACTAGCAGGGACTATTTCATTTTTATCCTTTTATTTCCAGTCTTGGTCAGAGGATGGTGCTTGGTCATCTCTCTCTCTGGTATTATAATAAGTGGGAGATTCTAGGAGAAAACTAGCAAATCCCTAACTCTTTAGTACAGGGCAAAGAAGTTCCAAGAAATTAAGGTTCTAGATATATGAGATTGAATAAAGAGGAAAAGGCAGTGGCTGTGACCAGAGGCCAATTATAATAGACACCTGTGGATTTCTAAGAAATCTAAAAAAAAAAGGAAGGATTCTTTTCAGACTACCAAATATCCCTCTATTTTAGCCTCTAAATAATTTCTGATACTATATAAAATAAAAATGGTGACAATGTATATCCTAATTTTAGATCTGAACTTTTTGGAAAGGGCTCTAAAACTTACCATAATAAGAACAAGTCCATTTATTCTTATGCTTGCTTTTCAATATTTTTAACTTAAAGTACTAATTTATTTTGTTCATTTTTTTGCATTTGTTGATATCATATGGTTTTGCTATTAATATGATCTATTTTGTTTTAGGTTACCTAATATCCATTTTAGTTATAGTAAACAATCTTTTAACACATTGTCCTAGCCTCTTTGCTGATTTTTGGTACAATATGTTTGTATTAATATTTATATGGTATGGTGGCTTGGTGTGGGCACAGCTCCACACCTGAGACTGGAGCCAAAATGGAGGCGGTCAGGGAAGACATCTGAGGAACTTGCAATGAGGGAGAAAAGAGAACAATGCACAGTGGATAGATTTAATTTTTCTGGTGAAGTATGAGCTGAGGTCCTCATGTGTGAAGATGAAGAGAGGGAAGTGCAATGGGAGACTTGAAGAAAGACCATTAGCTTGGAACAGCTGCTTAAGAGAGTGGGATAAATAATCAATTAGGGAAGCAGGAATGATGACCAGTGCTGCAGTGAGGATGAATCAAGTTAGGTAACATAAATGTGAAATGGACCCAATTAGTGCTGTTTTATTATTTCTCTAGCTCCATTCAACAGCATGCAAATGGAAGCAGAAGAGGCAGTTATGCCAGTAATCTAGGTTGGAACTTGAAACATCATGATTAAAGATTGGAGGAGAAAGAAAAGGGAGAGGGAGAGGCAAGAAATAGAGACAGAGCTAGTAAGACAGTAAAAGAGAAGCAGAAAAAAATGAAATATTCAAATGAGTATTAGTTCAGGTTCAGACTTGGGTTCAAGTTTTTTTTAAAAAATTACCAAGGATCAGTAGGAGTGCAAAACACTACTGTAGGAATTGGAGGAAATGCAAAGTTAAAATAACAATATTGACAGTTATTCAGCAGTTTTAAGTTTATAGAACAATTTATCTTTGTTAGCTAAATTAAGCTTCACAACAATCCTTTGAGGTCAATATCAAAGATAGCATATCTCCATTTTATAAACAATGAGACGAGGTACATAGAGGCTAAATGACTTACCCATTATTTGAACTCAAGTCTCTCAACTCTAGCTCAAACTCACTAAACACTAGCCCATCAGATCTCTTAAGTAAATGGTCTCTTTCCTCATAGCCTTCTTTGCGACTATAGGCAAGTCTTTGAATAAATCCAACTGTAAATGTGTATGTTCATCTGTAAAATGGGAGAGTTAGCATCAAAGGGGGGAAATAATTAAAAAGTTTAAAAAATACCTTTGTCAAAATTGGAAAATGAGGGGATGCCCTTGGATTGGGAAATGACTGAACAAATTGTGGTATATGTTGGTGAGGGAATACTATTGTGCTAAAAGGAATAATGAACTGGAGGAATTCCATGTGAACTGGAACAACCTCCAGGAACTGATGCAAAGTGAAAGGAGCAGAACCAGGAGAAATTTATACACAGAGACTGATACACTATGGTACAACCAAATGTAATGGACTTCTCTTCTAACAGCAATGCAGTGATGCAGGACAATTCTGAGGGACTTACAAGAAAGGATGCTATCCACACTCAGAGGAAGAACTCCAAGAATAGAAACACAGAAGAAAAACAACCGCTTGATCATATGGATTGATGGGGATATTATTGGGGCCATAGCCTCTAAAGGATCACCCTAGTGCAAATATCAATAATATAGAAATAGGTCTTGATCAATGACACATACAAAACCCAGTGCATTTGTGGGTTGGCTATGGGAGGGAGGTGGGAGGAGGTGAGGGAAGTAACATGAATCTTGTCACAATGGAAAAATATTCTAAATTAATTAATTAAATAAAATATTTCAAAAGTAAAATATTTTACCTTTGTTGGCAAATTTATGGGAGTATTGTATACACATCTATTGCTGGTGGAATTGTACACTTAAAGAATTGTTTTCAGTTATTTGGCAATGCTCAGTAGAGGTTGGTTTTTAAAAAAATCATATCCTTTGACCTAATACCACTGTTTGGAATATATATTGAAAGCATAACAACAACAAAAAAACCAACATCCAAAACAAAAGTGAGCTATTTGTGTAAAGATGTTAATAGTATCATTATATGAAATTACCCCAAACTTAAATATGCAACAGGAGAAATGTTAAATAACTATTGGAAATAAAATATTATAATGCAATTAATACCAATTGGAATAAGATATTCTAATAAATCTTTAAAAAATGACAGAATACAAAACAAAAATAAAAGCAAAACAAAATGGAGTAAAAAGGGAAAAACAAGAATGAAACCAAATGGAAAAATAAAGAATCTTGATGAGTACTTAAAATAGCAAATAATTTAAAATTTTCACAGTATTTTATGAATTTCAATTAATTGGCACAAATATAAACAGTTTCTAAGCAATTTTAACTGGTTGTTTTTGTATTCACTATAAATCTTTTAATAAAACACTGAAATTTTTTTTAAAAATAGGAAAACAAAACACAACAGAGCCAGTAGTCCTTGCCAATTCTGAATCATCACTAAATATTGTATATATACCCTCTAATTATTTGAGCATCATAAACTTGTAGTCAGAAGGTTCCAGTCTTTATTCTAAAGAACCTTTATTTTATATATGAAGAAACTGAGGCACAGGTTGGCAAGATGATTTTTCCAAGATCATACAGATAAAAATTAGGAGAGCCAGATTCAAATCTAGATCCCCTAACTTGAAATTAAATGCTTTTTTCCACCATCCCACACTGCTTTTACTCAAGTCACTAATAAAAATGTGAATTATCTTGAACCTAGTACCCAATAGGAACCAACTTATCTTTTGATATCAAATCATGTGTTTAAGTATTTTTTTAATCAATGAAAGAGTTATTCCAGCCATCTCCCATTCAGCAAACTTGGTTATGAGGTCATCTGAGATTTTTATGGTAGCTTTTAAAAAAACATGCTTTGTTAGGTCATTTCACAAATACTGCCTGGTTTCTATAAAAATAAAAAGGAAGAACACAGTGATTGATGACATGTGTGAGGAATATGGCTGTGACCAAGAATAATCACAGGAATATAGATGAAATAATGAAAATAATCAAGTGAAATCTTTTCAAGATTTTGAGATAGGAGAGACGGGCATTTTTCAAGGCAGTGGGGAAAAACTGAAGGTTCTGGATTGGAAAGGAAGGAATAAATGTATGTTTTAGTCTATAGCAGCTGCTTTTGGGGGACTGAATTTTCCAAATAAGAGGCTAATCAATCAATAGTGATGTTTAAAAAAGCACCTTATCTTTATTATAATAGGTACATTTAAAGTCATATAAAGGAAGACTTTCTTGGCTTGACTTGAGACATCTAAGGATAGCCAATGCACATTTATATGTACCAGACACTATGCTAAGCTTTGAGAATATAATAAAAAACAAAGAACTATCCTTTATCTAAAAGACCAAGTAAAAGAATCTAATGGAGGGAGACAACTTGCAAACAACTATGTACACTATACATATATATGGGATAAGTGGAAAATAAACACAGAGAAAAGGCACTAGAATTAAGGGGAATTGTGAAAGGCTTGATTTTATCTAGAACTTGAAGGAAGTCAGTCAATGGCGATGAGGTTGACAGAAAGCCAATGAAAAAGTCTAGAGATGGAGTGTCTTATGGAAGCAATAACAAGAAGTCCAGTGGATCCAAGAGGACCTGGGGAAGGAGAGTCAGATGTAAGAAGCCTGGAAAGTTAGGAAGGGGCCAGGTCCTGAAAGGCTTTGAATGACAAACAGAGGATGTTTATATTTAATCCAAAAGGTCATAGGAAGCCACTGGAGTTCATTAGTTAGGTCAAGGAGGTTGGTATGGTCACTTTAGGAAAACCCCTTTGTTGGCTGAGGGGAGGATGAACTGGTGTGGGTGGCTGAGCCTGGCAGACTACCCAGCAGGCTACTTCAACAGTCCAAGTACAAAGGGATGAGGGATTTGTACCAGGCTGGTGGCAGCATCAGACGAGAGAAAGGGGCACCTGCAAGAGTTAGAATCAGCAGGCCCTGGCAATGGATCAGATGAGAGAAGCAGAAGAGAGTGAGGAAATGTAGGAAAGTGGGAGAAGATGAGGGAAAGGAGGGATCAGAGGTGCTGATTGGGACAGATACACAACTTCATTTCATAATATGTCTGTGACCCTGCTATACTACTGTCAGGTGAAATGATCTTTAAACCTAGGAGGCAGATGAAGAGAATAAACAATTAATTGTGGGGAGAATTCCATGCTTGTAATCCAGGTTAGGCCCTTATTACTTCCAGGAAAGATGGGGGGGGAGCATGAAGTAAAGGCTGGGGGTGTGTCCTAGAGGGAGCACAGTTTTTGTTGTCCACAAATACCCATAATTTCAATTTCTGCTTTGGTAACTTCATATGGGCTATTCCCAATTCCTGAAATGACTCCCTCTTTGCCTTTCTCTTGAAATCATTAGTTCTATTCAGCTTGAGTGCCATTTCCTGCAAGATGCCTTTCTCAATTGCCTAATCATTAGCACTCTTCTCTAATAAAAACCCAACACAAACAAAAATCCATCTTTGTATTTATTAACTTGTGGGCATATTGTGTTTTTCACACTCCACCCCAGATTCCCCAAGTCCCCAATGTGGAAATAAGGAGAGTGAAGGAAAGGGAGTAAGCATTTATAGGGTACTTAACATATGTCTAACAAATATTAATCTAATTTAATAGAGTGCTGGGCCTGGAGGGAGGAAGTCTAGAGTTCAAAGATGGCTTCAGATACTTCTGAGCTCTGTGACTTGTATCTGCCTTACTTCCCTCATCTATAAAATGGGAATAATAATAGGACCTACCTTCCAGGTTGTCATGAGGATAAAGGAATATTTGTAAAGTACTTTACAAACTTTAAAATACTATAGAAATGTTCCTTGTTATTGTTGAATTATTGTCATCATTATGTCCCAGGAAGGTAAGTGCCAATCACTGAGTCTGCCTAAAGCATGAAAGGTTCCAACAAGAAAGTTTTTAGCTCTGAATAATTGCAAAGAGAGAAAGCAATCCATAGTCAAAGAGGTTCAGGACAGATTTAGAGCTGGAAGTGTCCTTTGAGGGCATCCCTTTCTCTGCTTTGTTTCCAAGATGAAGACACTAAGGTCAAGGGGGATGCAGTGACTTGCCCATGGCCATGTTGGTAATTAGCAGCAGTATTGTAGGAGGATGCAAACCAGGTCTTCTGACTGAATTCAGCACTCCTTTAACTGTACCCCCTTGCTTCAGGCTAAGAGTGGGAGATGGGTATTTCAGAGAGGCAGGGGAAAGAGGAAGGAAGGGAATAAGCATTTATATACTATCTACTGCATGCCAAGCATTGTGCTAAGAGATTTTTACAACTAGTACCTCATTTAATCCTCACAAAAAAAGGTAGTTTCTGTTATCATCCCACTCTACAACTGAGTAAACTCAGACAAACAGGTCAAGTGACTTAGTTCTGAGGATCACACAAATAAGAAGCATTTGTGGCTGGATTTGAACTCAGATCTTCCTGGTCCCAGGCCCAGAGCTCTAGTCACTGTGCCACCAATTGGCTCTAAAGGGACCCAAAAGAAAAGAAGAGAAAGAGCAATTGTGGATGACAGACCGCTAAGGTTTCGGGAGGAGGAGACCATTTCTTTTTCTTGACCTTACCAGGAGGTAAAAGGATATGTCCTCTAAGCTTAGCACTCTTACATGAGACATCAGAACAGACTCAAAATTTTAAAATTAGGGAATTCAAACCTGTAGCATTTTGGTAGATGGGGTGAATAACCACTATGTGACATAGTCTTGCCTTCAGAGATTTAAAATTGGGAAATATACAGCCTGGATACATGATTTCAGAGTCAGGAAGACCTGAATTTCATTCCTACCTCTGACACATACTCAGGATCCGTGTGACCCCGAGCTTGTAAATTGCCAGAAAAGGGCTTAATTTCATGGGTGGAAGGAGTTTACAGTGAAATTACAGATTCCATTTTTATCTAGGTAGAATAATTACTGTAAACTAGGATGAGATGTCTGTCAAAGAAACTCAAGGCAAGGAAGAGGATCAAGTGGAAAACTAAATCTAAGGTCATTAAGGTACAATTTAAGATTCTCTTGTTTTGGGTTTAGTTGTTTCCAAAAAGCTTAGCACATAGGCTACTGGAAAGATGAAAAAGATAAATAGGAATTTTCTGAGGAAACAAAATGGGAGGAAGAGAGAAGATTTTTGCTAGTTTTCAGTCAAAGTGGTATAAGCTTTTTATCTGAAACAGCTAGAACCAACCTATATAGCCTTTAAATTTACAGAGTATGATGACACCCCACTCTTTTTTTTTCAGAAAGTCAAGGATTTCTGCAGAAGCTGTAGAGAGCAGAGCACCCAGCATGTCAGCATCTGGAAGAGACTACATGTCCAATGGAGCCACAGGCATCCAGAACAGGCTATACTCAAACAACAACCAGATAGAAGAGACAACATATCTGGCTGAGCAAAGTCCAGCCAGAGTAGAAAATCCAGAAGACATTACAAGAAAATATCACTAGTCTTTTTCCTTCAGGGGTATGATTCACTCCCTCCCAATGCAGTTGTTCCCTTGCATTTGAACCTCCTTCCCCTTGGGTACCATGTTGTTCCCATAGGTTACATATGATCTCTTCATGCATGTGTCCTGGATACACACATTCCTCAAGTATGTGGTTTGCCACCTGTATTCCTTACCTGCGTCCACTGTTCCCACTAATATTCTCTTATTTGTGGGAAGCACTGACCTAGGTTTATAGGGGAAAATTGTTGCTATTTTTCTGTCACTTTATTAAAAACATTTACTTTGAACTATGTCCCTCTGGCTGACTATTAGAGGTAAAAATATTGGCAGGATCTCGTGAGATATAGTTTCAGGGGACATGTACCCACAGAGTGGCACGAGAATGGAGTAGCCCTCTGTGGGGAGACCAACGCCCAGAATTGGAAGGGGGTGTCTTTAGGGACTTCACTGGTGAGTGGCTGATGTAGAGACAGAAGGAAGGGAAGGTGAGAAATCATGAGGACAAGATGTCTGAAGATTTACCATTGTGGACACTGAAGTTATGGGGATGATTGATGGAAGAGAGGGTAGAGTAGGAAGCTATGACACAGAGAGCATTTTTTTCTGTACTTTATCTTATGTACTTGCATTTCCTATGTGCCCAAGTAGACAGTAATCTCCGGGTAGATTGGTATATTGATCTCTGTATATTTCACAGTGATTCAGACAGAATTTTGAATATAGTTAGTGGTTAATAAGTTTTTTGTTGAACTTGCATTTTATTGACTCTGTAAAGGCAGAAATACATCCTGGGATTAGATAGATGATTATTTAAAGAAGGTTGAAGAGGTCAATGGGTGAATTTCAATATGCTCAGAATCTGAGTGAATATGTTTCATTAATGCTTTATATACCATCCCTACAGCTTTTCACTACCATGCAAGGTCATTACTTTTATTAAAGAAAGGAATTAAGGTGTGCTTGGCATGATTTCCTTTGGACAAATCCTTGTTGGCTGCTATTTAACACCTCATTATCCTCAGGGTGCTTACAAATGGATTTTTAATGAATTTGCCCCAGAACCTTTCCAGGTGTAGAAATTATGCTAGCTGTTCTTTCTTCTGTCTTTTTTTTTCTTTTTTTTCTTTTTAGGTACTACCACATTAACTGAGAACTTAAAAGGTGCTTTCTTCCCAATATGGAAAATCCACAGCAACTAGAATTCTTGATTTAGATAAGACAAGGATAGCAACCCTACATTGCTCACCAGGAACATTATTTTTGGAAAGACCACAATTGCTAGTTGATATTAAAAAGGAACTATTCACTGCCACGTGGTATAACTCCATCTGGTGTCCTTTAACTACCTTCCAGATGGAATCAGTCTCTTGTTTCTAAAAGGATGAGTACAATCGATGGGAAAAATCTGGCACCTTGTTCATCCATCATCCTCACCTAGAGAGCCACAGTATTTTTGGTCAATAATCTTGATATTCTTGCCAATAGTATATTAAAAGACTCATAGGTTTGCTCATGATGACCTATTCTGCTTACAGAATCTAAATATTCCATTCTGACTTTTTACTTCTCTTTGAGGCAAGAGGAAAGTGTGATTTGCAATTGTCTCTTTTCCCTTAAAAGAAAAACTCCTTTAAGGAAGGAGTATCCATGCTCTGAGCTCACTACAGTCCCTTGATAAAGTAATTTGTTTTAACAAAATATAGCTCGTGCTTCTTCTATGATGTTATCTTGCTTGTTCCCAACAGGATTAGGATGAAGCTTTCATTCAGTGTTCCGAGAGACCTTTAAATGTCTCGGGTATAGAGCTTAGAAACATTACCAGGCAGTGGGCAGTTAAGTAGCTTAGGCTCAGATGTCAAAGTAATGACTTACTTAAAGCATTGCCCCAATGAGAAATGAGGTTGCTAAAAACAAGCTTCGGCAGCTAGATGGCACAATGGATAGAGCGCTGGGACTGGAGTCATAAAGACCAGGAAAACCAGAATTCAAATGTGCCCTCAGACACTTACTAGTTGTGTGACCACGGGCAAGTTGCTTAACCCTGTTTGCCTCGGTTTCCTCATCTTTAAAATGAATTAGAGAAGGAATGGCAAACTATTCCAGTATTCTTTGCCAAGAAAATTTGGATACACACACAAAATTGAATAATAACAAGTTTAGGTTAAAGGCTTTTTCTTTTTGGTCCTCATGGCTTTTATGCTACCTACCTTTCATTGAAGTCAAAACAATAAGCATTTATTAAGCACCTACTACATGCCAGACATAGTACTAATTCCTGGGGATGTAACAAAAGGCAAAAACAGCTCCTGCCTTGAAGCAGCTCTGGTTCTCACATGCCAAAGGCGTGAGACTGTCTAATTCAGCCTTTGCTGCAAATTTTTGTGTCAAGTGAAGGCCTAGAGTTATCTTCCCTCATGATGGAAAAGAGATCTACTTGTCTTAGGAACAAACTTCTGGTATAATTAGATGGTCACATTAGTCTAGTGAAGGTTTTATAATTTATAAAGCGCTTATGCAAATAGCATTTGCATACTTATTTTTAAGAAATGCTAGTTTTGCTTTGCCCTAAATATGAATTAAGTAGGTGTATAAAGAGAAACAGATTTTCTATTACAGTCAAATAATTACTATTTTAAGTGAAAGTATTCCATTAGAATTATTAATATTTGGGGATTTTTGATAAGTTTGTATGCTTTTTTAAATGGACAGAAAACCATTACCTAAAGATGCCCCTGGAAAGTAATCATTATATTTTCAAGGGATTATTTTTATAATAACAATCATCATTTCTATAGCACTTTAAAATTTGCAAAATGTTTTATGTGAATTATTTCACTGAATCTACACAATAAAAACCTTATGAGGTAGGTGATGATCATTCTCATTCCCATTTTACATATGAGGAAACTGAGGCTCAGAGGGGTTAAATGACTTTTAAATGGTCACAGAGCTCATAAATTTAAGGCATAGATCTGGAACCCAGTTGTCTAGTATGTACTATCCCAATATACCTCCCAAAATTGCACTGAAATCATGATCCAATTTTAACTGCACCAGAAGCACCAATCTCAGAAGACAAAAGTGTTGGTCCTCAAGCTCTTTTCCCCCCTTAGAGATCACGTCATCTTTTTATTTCCATTTTATAACACTGCTTTTACAGACGCATGTTCTCAATCTTGTGTGATCTTGTGATTTGGGAGTTCCCTTCAATGATGCCATTTGGACCTTATCCATGCATGTCCAATTTGTAGAAGTCTGGGCCTATAAATTCATCACAGGATATTCTTGGAACATGCTGGAAGGCTTCTTTGTTTCTTCATACATCACAAGGATGGAACTTTTTGATTATCCACGTGTAATCCCTTGCCCTCCCCATGAGACCTGCCTACCTTTGCTTTCTACTGTTACCTTGATGACATCTATAACTCTTGTTCTTTGAAATTCCTTATCAATTTTAAGTTGCAGCCACCTTATACCCATATCTAGTTATCTTTTGCCACCTAAGTGATATTCATTATTATATCTGGAGACTGATATGTCATCTCTTGTCGCCATTGTAAAGACTAAAATAGGGGTTTTATCAAAGTAAGAGAGCAGCCTTTAATAATTTAAGTTTTAGTGAGAATCTAGTAGAGCTGTAAATTAATATTATCCCTTTAAGCCAGAGAAAAGAAAACTTCTAGCAGCTTTTAACAATTAACAATTTAGTTTAATTGAAATAGAAATAGTAAAAGAATATAGTAAAGGAGGGAAAGATAGAAAAGAAGAAAGCAGGATTACTAATCTTATACCCTATAAATATAACTAAAATTTCTAATACTACCTAAAATTCCTAATAACTACCTCTGTCTTCTGAGGACAGCTTCTTCTTGCCTGGCAAACATGGGTCTATCTAACCTACACAATTTATAAATGATTCACTAATTACCTAACTCCCTAAAATAATAGACAGCTACCACTCACTCACTCCTTCAATCAGTTTTCTATAGCAGCCCAAACTGTCACTAGCCAACTGACAGCAGATCCTTGCCTATGAGACAGGCCTCCTGCTCTCTCATGATCCAAAGGGCAAAAAGCCCTCTAAAAGCTAAAGCTAAAAGCCCTCTCAGAGGGCTCAAATATTCTAATTACTCAAGTTCAGAATTTAGTGTTCACAGGTATCATATAATAATATACTAATTATTTCTTTCTCCATTTTATATATAAGAGCATAACAGAATAGTTAAATCCAGTTCAGAAACAGATTCCATTAGCCAAGAAAGTCTTTCCCTCATGCTTGAGACAGGTTCTCCTAAAATGAATTACATGGCTATAATAAATATCTATGGAATTTGATATAGAATAGATGTATTGATAACTCATGTTGAATGTGGCTCATAACATAAATTTCTCATAACTTTGGGAATGGACCAATATTGAATTGTAGCAAATCAACAAATTTTCTTTCAATAAGCCAGTTTATCTTGATCTTATTGATATGGATGCTAAGTCTACTGGTACAAATAACCAATCCACATATTTTCATTGCCTCAACTCATCGAGGTTCTCCTGTAAATTCTCCAGATGCTACTTTCCCACTTGTTATGGGTCTTTCCCTAGCTCTCCTGACATCTCATGGATACCAATAAAGCATGGTGGCTATCTATCCTTTGCTCTTGGTTTATTAATGGACAGTCAGTCTGGTTGGTCATACTTCTCTTTCATATTATTCTTTATGCCAATTATTCTATGTAATTTTGGAATCACAGTCTTTCAAAATCCAAAAAATATCAGTGATCAGCCAGTTTACCTGATATCTGGAAAAAAAGAATCCCTCATTGAATAATGGTGACTTTATGAAGCAGATTGAATATGACTTTGGTTCCCTCTCACGGTCACTGAATATTCCTCAAAACACTGGGCCAATTTGGAATAATCCTTTGAGGAGACTGTGGACTTAGCTCATCTATAACAGGACCATGGATTCAATGCCAAAGGTTTTCTCATATTATGCTGAGGCTTGTGTGGCATAAAATGCTTTCTTTATACTATTCTATACGAGAAAAAAACACTATACCAATGAAATTATTTTGAATCATTTGTAACCTGCATAAATTACTTCAAAGGTACCACTGAAATGGAAAGAACATATTTGGAGTCAGAAGTCTTGGGTCTGCTAGTTATTAGCTGGGACTCTGGGTAGGTCACTTCTTTTGCTCTAGGCATTAGCCTCTTAATTTAAGTGGTTGGATTATATGATTTAAAAGGTCCTTTCTAGCCTTAATATGCTGTGGTTGTGTCAGTAGTATATAATGGTAAGAGCACTGAAGTAGAAATGAGAATTTATGACACTGGACAATCCAAGGGATTTCTCTTCATTAGAAATTGCAAACTCAGTTCCAAAGACCATTGGTATAGGATTTTTTTCCTTATTGCAGAGATGAATGCCCTGCCCTGAATGAGGGGTGAGGAAGAGTTGCTGGGAACAAAAGAGCTTCAGTCTCTTCATTACTTCTTGAGACGGTCTTTGGGTTTTTTCAAGTTTCTAGTCACTTTGGGCAGATTCAAGAAGGAAAATTGCAAAAAAAAGCAATTCCACTTTAGACTGTTTAGGAAAAAAAAGCTTCCTCAGAGGGGAGAGAAGCTTTAAGGTAGGAAGATAGAGACAGGATAGAAGTTTTAGATACCACGAGGGGGATGACGGAATCAAATTAGAGATATGAGGTGGCAGGAATGAGTCTTTATTAATTTTCCATGAGCCACAGCTAAGCTCTGATCAAAGGACCCTTCCAAAGGCTTTTACCAGTCCAGAGATCCACATTTAATACCACACAGGTCAGAGAGATGACAGAGAAAGATTAAAGATGGAGCTTGGCCAGAGGCCAAGCTCCTACCAGGACAGCCATCAGCTAGCCTGAAAGAGAGAGAGAGAGAGAGGTGGAGCTTGCTGGGCTAAATAGTCTTTGATATGCAAATATACACAGTACATAGGGATGATTCTCATTGGTTAATGACAAGGTATAGGTGTGGTTTCTCTTAACCAGGTGAGCACAAAGAAACCTGTGTTTCCACCTAACCTGGGGGAAGCTGGGGTCAAGGGTCAGAGGCTTCCCCAGCCGAGTGCAATACTGAGCATGCCCAAGACTGAGCATGCTCTCTGCTAAGGCAATCTGTACATACCAACTGTTCCCCTTGCCCATAGCTAGAGGTGGACTGCTACAGAAAATATCTCTGGGAAGATATGAGAGGAGCTTGTGTTCTCTCTCATGTCTCTATTCTCAGCTTGCTGCACTAGAGACCTAGGAGATTTTTCCCCTTGGGTAAGAGATCTAGATCTCTCTTTTGATTAAGTTGACTCACTCCCAATGGAAGAGCTCTTTCAATCTAGTATATATTCTCCTACATATACTTTCTCTGATTTCTATTTTACTACCAAATATTATATATAGGGTTGTTTTTTTTTTTGTAATTGTTATATGTGTTCATTCTGGAACTGATATTTGTTGGGGAAGAAATCAAGTTTTGGACGTAAAGCTTGGAGTCGTGCTTCCTCCCAATTAAGAGAATATATATATATATATATATATATATATATATATATATATATATATATATATATTCAGTCTCTTCATTACTTCTTGAGATATAGTTCTAGTCTAATACTCTCTTTCTCCAAGGAAAGTTGAAGAGAGGCAGGACAGACATGTTCTCTCCTCTTTTCCCTTCATCCTTCCTCAAGAGGGTATTTTAATTCCTGCCAAGAAGGGAAACAAGAAGTTGAAGCCCAAACTAGTATATCTCTCTAAGGTCACTTCCATCACTGGCATTCTATGATAAGGTACAATGTACTACAACAGTGCTATGATAGGTCTGAGTTCCATCTTTTTCTTCCTAAATTATCCCCCTCAAACACCCAGGGGGTTAGGTCATTTCTTTTCCTAAAAGCTAAAGAAGATCTCCCTCAGATATGATCAAGAAAGCCACCTCGACTCTACTGATGTGGTCTCCTTTTCACCTAGGAGCACCACATGGATCCTGGTTCCTTCAGCCTTAATGTTGGTACCAGTCACCACAGCTTGCCTTGGTGACCAGATGGATTTCCAGAGAGTTATCCTAAATGCTATATCTTTCTTTGTAATGCATCCTTTTTATGGTTTGGCTAAGGGAATCTCTTTGTTATCCGGGTTGAATGACAAGAGTACTTCATTTTATTCCAGTATCAGAATATCACTAACCTGGCCTGAATCAAGATTTTCTTCTACAGATACCATTTTGCAAATTACTTCTTTGCATATTACTTTCTTTTTAAAAGAAAAATCATCTCACTAATTTTTTCTCTGTTGATTTTGGGAAACTATATTAGGGTTTTGGATTTGTTTACAGAGTAAAAATTCTAGTGTTTGGAGTTGTGATGATATTATTATATTGAACTTTTATTGAATGTTCTATATACATAGTCATGATGGTACTTTCTTCTGATCTTGGCAATAGTCCTCGTTTTCCCCCTCAATGTGAGGTACTGAAAAGAACACTGCAATACTATCTAATCTGATTTTCATTGAATAAATATATTCCAGTTTTCCTCAATCTTGAGTCATGCTTGCCAGGAAATGGGATCCTATTAAATTATCTTCCAAGTGGGAAAGATGGCTTTATGTGGCAATGGTAGTAGGTATGTAATTTAAGAAAAAAAAGAAAAAGGATGAGATAAAATGAGTGTGGTCCAAGTTTATGGGTGGATGCAATAGTGGAACTGGATTTCAGAGAAAACCTATACTGTTTTATTCATATTTCTGATAGAAAAGTTAAAGAAAACCATTAAAATCTTATATTTCTAAAACCTGGTTCTATGGAAAAGAGAGTTGCTTCTTTCTTAAAAGTTCTCCAGATGAATCTATACCAATCTAAGGATCCTTAAAACTGTATTTGATAGTCAGTGAATCATAATTTTTTTTTTTACCATACAAGTAGTTTATAGTCATATAGTGTCTCTTCTCAAGGAAAAAAAGTGGTTCTTTTTTCACTTTATCAAGTAAAATTCAAATACCTTTTTTCCCTAATATTCAAGCCCCAAACTGGAGAAAAGGAGAAACTAAACCTTTCCAGAATTTTGTAATGTTGTTTCTTCCTACACATTCTACCTTCTTGTCAAATTAGATAGTAGTCCCCAGAACATGCTATACCTTTGGTATGCTCTCCCTTTCTCTCTGTCTTTTGTCTTCCTACTCATCCTTTAAATTCAAGTGCCACATCTTTCATTAAGCCTATCAGACCTCATCATTAAATTTCATTTGCTGCCTCTCTGATGCATTTATCATATAACATTTTTATTTTATAGCCACTGTAGTATGTCCTGTCTCCCTAGGAGGCAGTAAGGGAAAGAAGTCAAAGACTGTGGCCTCCTTCCTAATCATATCCCCAGCACTTATAGGGGAAGGTGGGAAGGTGCTCCGTACATGGGAGCTGCTTAATCAATGTGCATTAAATAGAACTGGAAGCATGGCAAAACACTGTGGATATCATATATCATGGCAAAGTGTTGATTCTAATTGGGGTTCATTTTCTGGCCTTCACTCTTAAAATAAAATGACAGCTTGGGAAGGCAATGAGAAATTGCTTTGTGATGATTTTCTTTTAAGCTGACAGGAAGTATATCTTATGAAGTACTTTAAGGGCCTGCTGTGATTTCGGCAGAAGGGCAATTATGAACATTTTGTGTATTAGAAACATACAAGTAGAAGGCGTTAATTGCTCAGCTGGAATAGCCATCACATCTAGGATGCTAATATAAAATCAGTGAATATATGCTATGTTTTAGTTACTCAGAATCTGGTGCCTCATATTAGACTTCTAACCTGACTCTGAAATGATGTTCAATATACAACTTTCTGGGGCATTGCATATATGCAGGGTTGAAATGTATGACCCTAATATTACTTGTATTTTTGTTGTGTTTTTCTCTCCCAAGAAATGGAGGGAGCTAACTCATTTGGGCAGAGAAAGGTAGAGTTATTCAGTAACAATAATTCACTTTTACATAGTGCTTTAAGGTTTATAAGAAATAGAATAGGTGGGTGAAGAGAAAACTGAATTACAGTCAGGAAGGTCTGAAATCCTGTCTCTGATATTGGCTAGCTGTTTGATTACTGGTAAATAAACTTAACTCTCTTCCTTCTCTGTAAAATAGGGGAGATAACCATAATGGTTAAGCCCAGGGACATTGGAATGGATAATAGCACAATGATTTACGTTGGCTATTTCTTATACGATCTCTAATAAATGAGCTGTAGCAAGCACAGTGGCCATGCCCCAGTAAAATCATCCTGACACATAGGGTAAAAACTAGAATGAGGGTAACTCAGAGGCTTCTAACCTGTTGGTGAGTCAGGGGATGAAGACTCCCCCTGGCACAATGGGCAGATGAGAACAATTCATTGTAGTTTAGTGTGCCTGGAGCATTAAATGCACTGAGAGGAAAAAGGATATGTGTAAACAGATTTAATGGATGATGAATAGAAGGTGAAAGGAGTTCAATTCAAGCTCAATGTCAGGAAAAGCTTCCTAACAATTGGAGCTGGTCAAAAGTGTAATGAGCTGCCAAAAGAGGCTGGTGGGTTAGCCATCTTTGGAGATCTTCAAGCAAAAGATGGGTGACTATTGTATAAGATCTAGGAAGAAGTGCTTTCTGATATGTGTGGGTCTGTGTGTATCTAGATGGCTGTGGAGGTCACTCCAAATTCTCTGAAGTACTTCTGACCCATCTGATGACTACAGCTCTGTATCTTGGGCCAGTTTGGTGTATAGTTGGAAATTCTTGAACCCCTAAAAACTACATTACCCAAAATTCCTTTCTGTATTACCTAGAATCCTTTGCCATTTTCCTGTATTCACACACTTACATGATTGTATTTAAGTTTGCTGTGACTCCTCCCTCTCTCTCTTCTTCCTCAGAGTGGAGTTAGGCAGGTTTCACTTTATTTTTTTTATTTTAATAAATCTTATAAATATAATACTTGAGTTATTGAATATTAATTTTAATTTGGTCTACAAAGTCAAAAAGCTAAAGAGAGCCAGAGGGAAAGGGGGGGGATGTGACCAATATCTTAATTGTTGGAAATGTTAAGCAAATGACTCTTTACACCTTTGTGAAAAAGATCAGAGGAAAATGGTGGCAGCAGGCTCTCTTTGCTAGAGATCTGTCTTTGAGTCAATCTTCTCTCCTCCATGAATTAGAAATATATGGAAAAAAAAGAAATATATGGAAATTTGCTCGGGAAGGGGCACAGAAAGGAAGATCAGTAAGAATTTCAGACTGTACAGGAGGGATTATCATCTAATGCCACGACATCAAGATATAAGATTTGGATTCAGAGTTCACAAATACTTCATCTAATGGATGGCTCTACTGGATTGCACAAATTGAACACCATTTGGAAAATATTATTATATTTCCTATATTTCTTGTCCTGGAGGAGGAATGATCATGATGGACATAAAGAACAGAACTGCATATCTAATTGGAACTCCTGGGTTTGGGTGCTTGGGTATATAAACACATAGAATGAGGATAACCTGAATCTTGAAGGTGGTCTGGGCATGTAGCGTCTGCAAGTTATCTAACCTCTCTGGGCTTCAATTTCCTCATCCATAAAATGGGGGTAATAATAGCATCTGTCTTCCAATGTGGTTGTGAGGATCAAAGGAGTTCATAGAGGTAAAATGTTTTATAAATCTTAAAACACTATATAAGTGCTAGCTATTTTATTATTATTATTATTAATGCCACTTTTAACAAATTACCAGACCTATAGGGAGAATCTGGTAAGAACTTTCTTCTACCAAACAGATCAGTACTTCCTACTCTATTTAAAAAAAAAAATATATATATATAAAAGTACTAGCCTCAGAGACATGCCTAGGGCACTCAGTGATTAAGTGATTTGTCCAAGGTCATGAAACTAACATGTGTCAGAGCCAGTATTTGAAGCCATGTCTCCTTGTTCACAACAGAAGCTCCCTAACTAATTCTGCTATACAGCTGCCATAAAGTACCATCTATTATTTTATTGCTTAATAACAATAAGTTTTAATAAAAATTAAATAACAATAAATAATAAATTTTGATAAAAATTTAAATATTTTATTGATTAAATGCCAAAATAATAAAACAAGGTAGGAACACATACCAGTCTGCCTCTATAATGTAAGGTCCAATGACTAGGGCTCGGTGAAATCTATCACACTGCAGAAGAGTTAGATTTCCTCATATAAATAGATAAATACTTACCAATCAGTCAATCACATACCGACCTTTTTAGTATACTGCTCAGATTTGCCATAGCTTTCCTTCCAAGGAGCAAGCATCCTTTAATTTCATGAGTGCAATGATTTACCATTTGCAGTGATGTTAGCCCAAGAATAAAAATATCTGATACTATTTCCATATTTTCCCTTTATTTCCTGATATAAATGTGGAAACACTAATCCATCAGTCAATAAGAATTTATTAAGTGCCTAGCAGGACACGGTGTTAGGCACTGGGGATGTGAAAATAAAAATGAAATGTCTCTGACCTCAAGGAGCTGACAATGTAGCTAAGGGGAACAAGATATATTATACGTATGGATATAGTACATGTTGTTCCCTCTATGTACAAAAAGGATGCAAGATAACTTGAAAGGGAAGTGCTGGCAGCTTTTTATAAAAAGTAGCCCTTAAGCTAAGCCTTAGAGGTAGGATTCTAAGAGACAGGAGGAAGAGGAAGTATATTACAAGCATGGAAGACAAGCTAGAGCAAAGGCACAGGATAAGGAATGAGAGTCTGATGAAAGTAAAAAGGCAATTTTGCTTTGATCAGAGTTTGGGTAAAGAGTGGTAATGCTGGGGAAAATGGGCTGGAACCAAATTGTGAAGGACTTTAAATGCCTAACAGTGGAATGTATCATTGTGGCTAAACATAATGATAAAGAGTTTAGTGAATAGGCGGGTGATAACGTCAAGTCTGAAGCTTTGGTAATATTACTTTGGCAGATGTATGGAGGATGGATTGGACTGGGGAAGATACTGGAAGCAGACCAATTAGGAGGTTATTGAAGTAGTCTAGAAGAGTGGGTATAATGGCTTTGTGAGTGTAGAAGAGATGAATGGGAGATATATTATTGGGTTAGAAATAAGATTTGGCAATTCATTGAAAACATGTGATGAGATAGACTGAAGAATTGATGATGATATATGTTAGAAATGTAAGCCTTGGTTACTAGAAGAAAAAGTGATTTCCTTAATAAAGAATGGAACATTTGGAAGAACCATAGTGTCAGGGTGAAGAAGCAGGTCTATATTTTGCTCATCTTGAGTCTGAGATGCCTATGGAACATCTAATATAAAATTTCCAGGAGGCAGTTAGTGATATGGGATGAGAGATCAGGAGAGAGATTAGAATTAGATATAAAAATCATTATAGAGATAACAATTAAATTCTTATAGACTGATAAAGCTATAGAAAATTTAGCAACAGAAGAGAAGGGATCACAGGCCAGAACTCTGGAGTATATTCAGTTAAGGAAGACTGATGATGATCTAACAACAAATATTGACAAGGAGCAGTCAAATAGATAGGAGAAAAATAAGGAAAGGAATGTTAGGAGAACAGAGAGTAAATAGGAGGAGGGGTGATCTCCAGTGTCAAATCTTCAGAAAAGTCAAGAAAGTCAAGGACTAAGAAAAGATTTTGTAATTATTGGTAAATTGGCAAAAAGAGTTTTAATTGAAAGATAAAGTCAGGAGCTAGATTGCCAATGGTTGAAAAGAGTAAAGAAAGTTAAAGTAGAGGCAATGAATGTAGAAAGCTTTTTCTAGAAGTTGAGCTAAGAATAGGAAAGAAATCCAGAGCAATGGTCCAAGGAGCTGATAGAACATGGCAAGGATTTTTAAAGTCTGAGAGAGATTTGGACACATTTCTAGGCTGCTATGAAGGGGTCAATGGATAAAGAAAACTTGAAGATTAGAGAGTTTGCTCTTTTACTAGAAAAGATGAAAGGAAATGGAATCAAGGATACATGGAAAGTGGTTGGCCTTGATAAGAAGAGGCACCTCTTTATCAGAGACTAGATTAAATGAGGGAAGAATGGGAGATAATTTCAAGGAATTATGAGATATTGAGAAGGGAAGGGTGTGCTCATGGCAAATGGACTCATAAAAAAAGCATGAGAAAAATTCCTTAACTGTGAGGGGCTGGGATTAAGTGGGGTAAGATAGTTAAAAAGAGAAGAAAAGGTTTGGAATAACCTATCTGAGTGTGGGATACAGAATCATTTAAGAAGGAATAAATGAATTGCTTTAATGGAGTGAAGGCCCAGCCATGATTAGATGGTAAGTTAACATGGTTTTGTAATTTTCTCCAACTCTGTTCATATCTGTGTGAGTAGGAATAGAGATGGTAGATGACAGGGAGAGAGGTGATAGGAAATGGGAACAAGAGATTTAAGAGTAGAGGATAGTGTGGAGCTGAACTGATTCAACTAAATTATTGATATTGAGAAAGAAGGAAAGTGAAGCCAGAAATCTATGAAAATACTGAAGGAATAGAAGGACTAGCAATCATAATGAGAATGAAGAATAGATTTAGGAGGAATAAACTGGAGGAAATTATGATTTAGAAAAGGAACTCCAGAGTTCTTTATCATGGAAGTGCAACAACTATGGTACTGGGAAAACAAAATTGAGCAACAGGGTTGGGGGAAGTGGGAATGGATGTAGTTGTTGAGTAGACTGAGCAATTGAGATGGTAGAGTACTTGAAGGGACCTCAACATTCCCCTACTACTACTGAGGGCAGGAATTCGGGTAAGGAGAGATTATGAGGTCAGTAATGAATACCTTGAAGAAGACTGGAGTATAACCTGGGAGTCAGTCAGTAAATAAAATCTACCAGGATCTCAGTTGGGCTTTCAATTTGGGTAGAATAAACCTCCAGGGAGGAGAAATTACTGATCGATGGTGGCAGAGGAAGAATGGAAATAGAAATGGGGAATAAGATATATTCTGACGACCCTTAGACTGACATAATGAGAACAGAGGCTGAGTTGGACAGAAGTTTGCTACTATTTGAGAACCAGAGAGCTTGATACTTGCTCAAATTCCCCCTCATTCATAAAGGAGCACATAAGACCCAGAGCTCGATTTTCAATTCCAGTAGGCCCAGACTGGTGGCTAGCAATGCCATCTAATGGTAAAAATAAGATGATATGGGTGGTTTAATTGCAAATTTTAGAGGGCCATCAATGCTGGGCAAAGGAGTTTGAGCTTTAATTTGTAGGTGGGTTTCCTCATATCATTTGACTGAGAGCACACTGTTTTTGTCACTGAAAATGCAGTTATACTCATGTTTTACCCAACTGAAGTTTCAACAAGAAAGCGGAGGAAAATCATTGATTTCAAATATTGTATAATAAACTATAAACTGACTCTTATGCTGTCTCCTACAGTGATTAAGCTATTCTTGTTCATTAAATACTTTTCTTAATTCAAACATCTTATTTGTCCTTTAGGAATTACTGATTTTCAGCAAATGAGAAATTAAAAGTAAAATAACTCGATCATTAAAGTGACACTAGACCAGTCTTTGATCATTCTATTGGTATATGTGGTATGATTTCTTTGATGACGCAGTAATGCTCAATATTGCCATGAAAAATATGAACCATTATTATGATAGAGAAGTGATGTTTAATAGCAATTTACAAATATAGAACAAGGCCAGATAATTTCCAGTAGTTATGGTATAATTTAAATGATCAATTATAATGTTTCTATATGGATAATGTTAACAAAATGAAGTTAATTTTGACATTAACCAAAATGAAACTTTGTTAGTGGGGAAATTATTTGATGAAACCTGTGATTTTATCAGTGTTGGGAACTTAATTCCAAGGAAACTCTATCCACCAACGTAGATGAACAATACTTAAAATGCTGAAGTATTACTATACAAATACATTATTATATGAATGATAGATTTTCTAAAAAGAATGAGGTTGATCTAAGTTTCATATTGTTAAAAATCAATGTAAACCATGATATAAACCTTAATTGTAATATGCAGACCACATATATATCATTTGTATCTCTTTCTGTCCGTCTGTCCATCGGTCTAACAGTAGGACCTCTTAGCTTTCTTAGGTTTCATGTTTTCAGTCGACCTAAAGTGCTAGAAATCTGCCTACAGCTGTGGTGAGCTCTGGCCTTCCCCTCTTCTGCTTCAACTTTTTTCTTTCTTTTTTTTTGTGGGGAGGAAGTGGGAAAGACCTCAAAGTACCTAGCTATAGAGCAGCATCAGGGAGATGGAGCACATATATGTGGGGGTCAGAAGGTGTTTCTTTAATATATGAGGTTTTGATCATCTATAGTAAATGTTGAAATGTTTCCCCAAGGATATGGGACTCTACTCTGTGTATGTGTCCACACACTCACAGAAATATTCATTATATGAAAATTAATGTACTTTTTTGCTTACCACATATCTGGGATGATTGTTTTTTAGTTAGGGTTCATTTAAATTAATTCCCATTACATAAAGAACACATTACATAAAATGTTAACTCATTAAAAAGAGGAAACTTGAATCCCTAGCAAGTTTATTAAACCATGTTGTTTATACCTGTGTTGATTATTTTTTTGTGGTGATTTTACACAAAAAGTTACAAACCACAACAGATCGTAAGGCTTACCAGTAGGTAGCTATTTTATATAGCACAAGCAGCTCATTTCTGCAGTTACAATCTCATTGCTTATTTTTTCTAATGATAATAAAAGTCATAAATAGCTAGTGCCCAGAGTCACTATAAAGAAGACTTAATTAGTAGAGAATGATTATGTCTCTCTGAGGTGGGTCACAAAAAGATAGAAGAAAAATCTAGCAAGACACAGATGTAGCAAAGCAGTCTGCACTGTCATTCATCATTCTGAATTCATTATATCCTCCAACTTTTAGATTTCATTACTATTTTAAAAGTGTAGTCTTATCTCATCACACAATCTCCACAAATGTAGCTTCTAACTGTTTTCATAGTCTACTGTAACCACTGGAAAATTAAAGGCACAGGAAGATTCAGTACTTTTCTCTGGTTTGGCAAAGGCATATATTTAGCAATAAAGAGACCTTAGAGGTCATCTGGTCATTTTATGAGTAAGCTAATATTAATTTTTTATTTAATTTATGAGTAAACTAAGAAGCATATATTAAGGATTAGAGAAATTAAGAGACTTGCCCAATGTCATATATATAACCAAAACCAGTTGCCTCAGATTTCCACCCCAGCATTCTTTCACCTGAACGTGCTGCTTCACATTCAAATGCTATTTAAAATAACTACAGAATATATAAAATTCTTGTTAATATATCAAAATACACAAAGGAATTATATGAATTCAAATATAAACTTTTTTTTGGAAATACAGACTTAAATAATTAGAAATACAGATTGTTCATAGAAAAATTAAGCTGATATAATAAAAATGGCAATATTGCCTTAATTAATTTATTTACTTAATCCCATACTAATCAATCCACCAGCTAGTAAAGAATAAATAGGAAATAACTAGAAAATAATATAGAGCTAGAAATTAGTTTTCAAAATTCATCTGGAAGAAGAAAAGGTCAAGATTCTAAAAGAAAATGATGAATGTGGGAAGGAATGGCATCTAGCAGTATCAGTTCTCAAACTAAACTACAAAGCAATAACGATCAAATGATTTGATACTGGTTAAGAAAAATGGAGGTTGATTAGTGGAACAAACTAGGTACTGAGAAAGAAGTAAAGGTTGTAGCTGGCTGTTTGATAAACAAAAACTTCAGCTATTAGCATAAGTATTTAGCAAAAAAAAAAAACAAACAAACTGGGAAAACTGGATAACAATCTGGTAGAAATTAGGTAGAAATCCACATCTCACACATCCAAATGGTTGCATGATTTAGGCCTAAAGGATGCTATGACAAACAAATTAAAGGAGAAAGAGAGAAATTACAATTTCAATCTATGGATAAAGTAACTACATGACCAAATAAGAGAGAAAAAGGATTATAAAAGATAAAATGGAACATGGATTTATATGAAATAAAAAAAGGTTTTACAGAAACAAAACCAAATGCAGTTAAAATTAAAAGTGAAGTAACTAAGGACAAAATCTTTGAAGCAAGTTTCTTTGATTTTCTTTAAGTTCTCACTTCAAAGATGTGTGTGTGTGTGTGTGTGTGTGTGTGTGTGTGTATAAAATGGATCCAAATTTATAAGAATAAGAGCCATTCCCCCAACTGATAAATGATCAGAAGATATGAATAAGCAGTTCTCAAAGGAAGAAATCCAAGTTACCAATCAGTAGTCAATAAGCATTTATAAAGTACTTGATTCGCTAAAAAATTCAAAGAAAAGGAAAAGACAGTCCCTGCTCTCAAAAACCCAGAGTATAGAAGTAGGAGACAATATGCTAACAACTATGTACAAATAAGGCATACATACTATAAACTGGAGATAATTTCAGGAAAGAAGATATTAACTATGGTGGGAATCAGGAAGGATCTCAAAAAATAAGGGATTTTCGTTGTGATTTAAAGGAAGACAGGGAAACCAGGAAGCAGAAATGCAGAGGGAGTATTCTATGCATTGGGAACAGCCATGAAAGTGCTGAGAGAGGAGAGATGGAATATTTTATGGGAGAAACAGCCAAGAAGTCAGGGTCACTGGCTCACAAAGGAGCTAAAGGGAATGAGGTTCAAGAAGAATAGAATGCTGTGAGACAGTCAGCTTGTAAAGGGCTCTGAAGGACTGAAGATTTTATAGTTGATTCTAGAGGTGAAAAGGAGTTCCTGGAGTTTACTGGAGAGAAGGGGGTGACACGGTTGGGTATTCTCTTTAGGAAAATCACTTGATAGATGAGTGGACGATGGCCTGAAATTGGGAGATCAATCAGTAGGTTATTGCAGTAGTCCAGGTTTGAGATGATAATGTGGGCCTTCACTACATCAGTAACAATATCTGGGAAATTATTATACATATACTTAATTATCCTATATTAATAATTATCGGGGAAACTGCTTTAATCCCTAATAATAAGACGCAAATGAAAGCCATTCTGAGGTTCTACTTCCTGATGTCAGATTGGCAGGGCTAACAATTTGAAAAAAATGGCATTAGAGGGTTGTAAAACAATAGGTACCCTAATGTACTATTGGTGGAATTGATTCACAGACTAATCTTTGGTCCAATTTAAATATTTGATTGAAATTAAATTAAATTTCAATAATTGGTTTTATTTGCAATTCTCTGAATTTTATTTTAAGCATTTCAAAGCATTATTCTGAGAAGGGCTCCATAGGCTTCTCTCAGCCGCCTAAGGGACCCATGGTACACACACAAAAGGTTAAGAAACCCTGTCTTACAAAGGAAGTAAGCATTTATTTAGCACCTGTTATACGGCAAATATATTATCAAATATATTTGATCCTTAAATGGGCTTTGGGAAGGAGATGCTATTATTATCTCCATTGTACATAGAAGAAACTGAGGCAGAGAGAGGTCAAGTGACTTGCCCAACATCAAACAGCTACTGGAGTGTCTAAGGCTGTATTTGAACTTGAGTCTTCCTGCCTCCAGGTCCAGAATTCTATCCACTGTAGCAACTGGCTTCCTATGGGAAATCAGGATCAGACAGTTGTATAGGAACAGTTCTTCCTCTACAAAGGTCCTCTTCTGATATCTTGGCGACATGGAAATAACTCTGAATTCTATAATATTATGCCAGCAGAGAACAACTCTCTCTGGCAAGAAGGAAAGCCGAGGATACGATCACACCAACAGATGGAAGGTCTGTTATCCAAGGACCAGACTAGACCAGTTCAGAGAGGCTCATCACTGGAAAGCTGGCTCCTAGATAGTAATGTTTTAGATACTAGAACAACTCGTGAAAATCTCCAGAAAGTCAAGAAGTTGTGAGCATCTATGGTAGAGGGAGTTTTCAAATCAATGAGACCACAGATCTTTGAAGTACCGAAGCAATAACATTTAGCCTGTAGGAATGAGCAATTTTTTTGACATATCAGAGAAAAATAGTATAATTTCTCATATTTTCAATTATATTTAAAATAACAATTTTAATAAATTAAAAATATTTCCTACAAAAATGAACCTTCTGGTTATTCTTCCTGTTTTTTTTGTTTTTTTTTTACTAGACAAAAAGAAAAGGAAGAAGGGTTTGAAGGTAAAAAGAAGGAATAACTTACACAGAAAACTACTAAATAGAAAGATGTAGTTTATAAGTAGTTTCCTAACCTATACAATCATGAAGTCATAGATTTAGAACTGGAAGGCATCTTGAAGACCATTGATTCCAATTCCTTCATTTGACAGATGGGTAAACTGAGGCAGGGTTCAGTTAAAGGACTTGTCCAGGGGTTCTACAGATAGTGTCTGAGGCAAGATTTCAACTTGGGTTTTCCTGGTTCCAAGACCATCACTTTGCACTGCATTGGATAATAGAAACATGGGTCAGAATCCCAGATCCATTTCTTGACTAGTTTGGTGATCTTGGGCAAACCTTTTGTTCTCTATCTCTCTGGGCCTCAATTTCTTCATTTTGTAAAGATGGGTTTTAAGGTGGTCATTCAGTTCCAAAATCTTATAATGCTACACAAGATTAGGTAGCCTCCAAAGATACACTCTGTTCATTCATTTAAAAGAAAAGGAATCATAACATTTTCCAGTTAAAAAGAGGAATATTTTAGAAGGAGGAAGAGAAAGGGAAATCTTTACTTAGTAAGAATCTATGTTTTCCTATGGCAACTACTGCTCTATGGACTTGGAGTAAATGAAAATCAAAGAGCAGGAAAAGGATAAATTCTTTGCCATGAACTATTTATCCTCTTAAGGAATATTGAGAATAATATGGGTACTGCATTTGCAAATCTTTGTTTTGCAGGCTGTTCAAGATATGTCCAGTCAACAAATATTTGGAAAAGAAAGAAAATCAAATTTGAGACTATAATATCTCTCTTCAGGTCTCTTCTTTGCTTACTTGTTTGACTGTGGGCAACTTCTCTAGGCATAGATGTGTCTAAAAAAAGGGGGGGGGCTACCCATATTTTAAACTAATGGTCATTACTGGTTCCAAGGCTAAAGAATGGTAAGGAATGGACAATTGGGTTGCACAGCTAGGAAGTATCTGAGGCTACATTTGAACCCGGAACTTCCTGTCTCTAGGCCTTGTTCTCTCTTTACTGTGCCAACTAGCTGCCCTTGGGCTAGAAGATAGTGTTAAGATCTCTTCCTACTAAAATTCCTGGACAAACTAAATTAAAAACCCTTCCAGGTAAGAGCTGCTTTTTCATTCTTTGAGATGGAAAATGACTTCCATCTCTTATGCTGCCAAGAGATGTCTATTATTATTTTCTCAATCTGCAAGCAAGGGCCTTCCAGTGCAACCCATTACCCATAAGCGGGAAAACCCTGGTATGTGTGATATTAACTTGCATCTCTGTGCAAGGTGGGTCGTGGTGAGGCGGCCCCTGGGAAAGTTTACTTTTTAAATGGCAGGAAGAGAATTTGAATATCCATCTTTCTCTTTGCCAGCTGGATGCTGGATAGATTTCTGCTCAAGAGCCTTGAACCTAATCGCTTTCTACTCTTAAACTCCAGAACCTGTTAGTCTTCCCTTACTGGGCATGCCCAGACACATTATTGGAAGTACTGAATATTTGCCTCTCCAATCCGGGTTTTAGCTACAGCAAGGGGGAAGGCAGGCAAAGAGATTGTGGAATAGGTTGTAAAAGATAGGGGTAACCCCCCTTTTCGTCCCCCCATTACCCCTCCCCTAGCCAAAGGGCACGAGGAGAGAAAGCATGAAGGGGGTGTGGTTCCCACAGACCAGCGGCTAAGGATTCAGAATGACTCCTTACCTGTAGCTGATTGAAATATTCTGGAATTGTAAAGGAAAAGGTGCCGACCCAATCTGGGGCAGGTTTTGTGGGCAGGACCGTCCACGCATGGATCATAGTGATGTCCCGGGAGAGATTCGATTTAAGGAAGATGTAGTTATTCCCAAGGGAAACTTTAAAAACAGTTGCGAAAATGCTTCTATGGGATGACTAGAGGCGGTGTTGGCACCCAGACCAAGCCAGTCTCGATAACTGGGCTGACCATTCTGAGGACAGAGCACAGGACTGACTTCTAACCCCCAACAATGTATTTCTTTTGCAAGGACAAGAGGGGCAAGTCCAAATTCCTCCCACGGTGGCCTTAGGGGGACCGCTGCAAATTGCTGCCCGCCCTCCACACCCCTCCTAATTCTCACTCGTGGCGCTACATAGTAAACCGTCTGAATGCCCGGGGTGGTGGGTGAGTGACATGCTTCTCCCGGGTCAAAGATAAAGTAAATTCGGGCAGTAAAGGGCTGCTCTCTTCCAGGCCATTGCCACAGCCCTTCGCGTTAGCCCCAGCTCATTCCGGCCTCGGGCTGGTCCTCGTGGAGCCACCCCCAGCTCCCCACGCCCACCCACCTACCCACCCACGCGGGGCCGGCCCCTTTGCCAGCTCCAGTCTGTCCTCTTGGCTGCAACTAAAACGCGGAGAAGCGGACCCAGCAGAGAGAAAACTCCCCCATAGCGCCGAATGCCGGAGCTGGGCATGCTCAGTCGGGAGAGTAGGTTTGGGTCTCAAGTAGGAAGCTTCAGCTCTACCCACCCTCTCCTCCTCTCCGCTCCCCACCCCCGCCCCCTTTCCCCAGCCCAGCCTGTAGTAGTTACACACTGTGCACCCAGGGAGACTGGGAACATGGCGCTCAGAGCGATGTAACAGCGGAGAAAGAAAGGAGATGCAGCCGCCGCTTTTCTGACAGCCAGCTACCAGGTAGGAGCATCTTGCCTGGCGGCGATGAAGAATGGGGCGGGAGGCGTTGCTTTGGGAGATATGCCCCAGATGGGACTGGGAGCATCCTTCTGTGCCAGAGTCCCGGACACGGGAGGATGCGAGCCCGGTGCAAAAGCTAGCTCTCTCTGACAGTGCAATTGTGCATCTCCTAGGAGATGCCTGGCACTAAACTGCCTGGAAGAAGCAGCCCGAGACAGGTACCTCTCCGATTCGCTACCATCTGCATCTTTCGCCCAGGGTCCAGTGATCGAATGAGAGGCGGATTTCTGACCCCTGGGTGCGAGACGGGCATGGAGAAGCCCGGATAACTCACTGAGCGAGAGCGCTGGTACCCTGTACAGCTGCTGAGCCCCGAACGCTGCCAGCTCTTTGTGTATACAGGAGCATATGTCCGGTGTAGACGTAAGCTCTGATAGATGTTTCTTCGGAATAGTGCTGGACACATTGCCAGAAAAGGAATCCGGCGTGGATTTTGTTTCTTCTCAGGTGTGAACTAAAACAAATAAGTGATGTTGTTGGGGTGCTGGGCTTTCCTTTGTTGTGGTGCCGTGTGTATATGTGTGTTTTAATTGCAAAGAACACCCGGAAACTTGTCATTTTAGGCACGTGTGTGGAGCATAATCCGAAGGATGCTTTTCCTTCTGAACTCTGCCAAAATGATGTAGAGCCTTAGATTCCTGGTGGGTAAACTTCAATCCTTCCTCGGTGTCGGGGAGAGTCTGAATGCTTCTTTTAGGCAGCCAGTGCAATTTTTAAAGACAGTATGCTCAGCCCTAGAGCTAAACATGGGATGTCAATTAAATAAAATGACATAAAATTTTGATGAAGTCGATTTAAATAAATATTCTTGTGAATTAAAAAAAATGGAAGGATGCCCAAAGAGAAATGGTTACTTTTTAATAAGAAAGTATGTGAGTGAAAGAGCCTGGCAGTCAGGAGCCTTAGGTTCTTACCCCAGTTCTGATACTAACTGTGTGACCTTGGAGAAGTCACTTAACCACCCTAGGTCTGAATTTCCTCATTCTTAAAATGAAGAGTTTATACTTGATGATCTCTAAGACTTCTTCTAGATCAAAAATATTATGAATCTACAATTCCAAGATCAATAGAGTACAATAACAGTTATGCCAACTTCTAGTTGACTAGAATTTTTAACTTTTTAAAGCACATTCACATTAGTCTTTCATTCTTATATGATCTTCACAGCAATTCTGTGAGAATAGAAGAGGCACCTACATATATATATATATATATATATATATTATTAAAAAATAAAAGAATAGGCAGACCCTAATATGTAGTCAAATTTGACCCCCAAAGTAACTCCAAAATGGATATTGTAAAGTGTAAAGTAAATGATAACTTACTTTTTAAAAAACAAATAAAATACCAAAATATGGGGGAAATGTGATTAGGTAAATTAAGCACTGTATATATATATATGTATGTATGTACATATATTTAATACAATAATATTCTGCGAAAGCACAGGAGATGAATCTGAGAATGCTGCTAAAATCAAGAGGTGCTATAAAAACTTCATTGATAATATTACTATTATAATAAAATGTTTTGTTGTATGAGAATAGACAATAACTTTTTGTATTTACCACTTCTAGTATAAGTTTTTATAACTTAGATTTGCATAGTTTTAGAGTTGTAACCCTCATATTAACATAAGTCTGAAAGTCTTTGAAGTTAATTTTTCTGGTGTACTCCACATGCTGAAAAATCATGTTTCTGCTACACTGGATTGATGCTATTCTGAGAAGAGAGTTTAATAACAACTGCAACATTAGCTGACCCCAATTGAAGAACAGAAACTCTGTTGACAAAGATCAAGAAAAATGGTGAAAACATTTATATATTTTTCTTTAACATCTTATGGAGTCTATTAGAAGGCTAATTCAAAGTACATTTGAAAGATAGCTATAATGTGCTTATGCAGAAGTCTCTTTTCCAGTAACCTTTACTAACAGAACCTAGACAGAAGCTCGTAAATGAACTAAGGTGTCATTAGCCCAAGGAGGTTTTACAAATTCTGTGCAGGAAAGCTCTTGACTGCTTCCAAAAGAGTTATGCAAGTCTTTACTACTATTTAGAAATAGTTCTGATGAACTTAAAAAAATAATTAATTATTATAAAAAGTTTTTGCTACTTTTGAGACAGTGATAGAATAAGTGGAAAAAACATACAAAGTAGACCTGGGAACTAAAAAAAACATGATGTGGAGTATTTGCTGGTAGGGAAAACAGGTGCTTGAGCTCCATTATTTCCTCATTGATTTTTATAATAATAGATTTTGATCACCCAGAAAAGCTTAAATTGTGTTTAGTTTATCTAAAGAAAACTGGACCTTTCAGAGTCATGAAAATAAAATAGAATACCTCAAGCCTCTTGATAAATGATGTATTTTCTTTTTTCTGTTTTGCAAATCAGGTATAACTTAAAAATATTTTCCAGTAATTAGTAACACCCAGGCTAAGGACCCATGTAAGAAAAATAGGTGAAACAAGAAAGTGGGGAGTGTACCATCCTTGAAAAGTTGTCCAGGTTAGCTGCCATGTAAAGTGTGTGTTAGGATGAGTGAGGGCTGAGAAGATGGAGTGATAGATTGTAGAGCATGATGATTGCCAGGAAAAGGAGCCGGACCTTTAATGTCCAGGGATGCCTGCTGAGGAGTTTTGAACAGAGCCATAACAAGACCGGATTTGTACGTAAGAAAACTTTAGTTTGGTAGCAGTAGAAATGATGGTTTGGAATGAGGAGAGAGAGGAGAGGCATGAAGACCTGTTGGGTGTTCAGTCCTTTTTGAGTTCTGGAGGATGACTTTTTCTAACCCTATTTGGATTTTTGTGAAGGCTTAGTGTGTCTCCATTTCCCTCTGGTGTATGGTCTCTTTGGTGTCTATTTCTTCCTTCTACTATTTTGCGATTTCAGAAGCGTTATAAAGTCTAGAAGTCCACATGTACACACACATTAGCAGGGAAGAAGAAGAAAGCTATTTTGGGCAAGAGTGCTTTATGGGGTGGGAAGATTTTTATTTATTCTTTATTAAACTTCCAAAAGTAAAAAAAAATGGCTAAGATAGTAGATTGGTTTGCCATTTCTTTCTCCAGATCATTTTGCAGATGAGGAAACTGAGGCAAACAGGTTTAAGGGATTTGCCCAGGGTCCATAGCTAGTAAATGTCTGAGATCAGATTTGGACAAATTCCAGCCCTAGCTGCCCAAAAGAACATCTCTAGGGAAAATATAATAAAAATCCAGGTCCTGAGGGACCCTGGTTGGGGAATAATGAGGAGATGGAAAGTACAGGACTTAATAACAAATGGGAGAAAAGAGTCAATAGAATACCAAGATTTCCTACTCCGAAGACAGTAATGGCACAGAGAGAAAGAGTGATGAAGAGGAAGAATGGGGCATTTTTTGATCCAGTAAAGGTTGTAGATGGAAACTAGTTACTGACTCATTTCTGACTTCATGAAAGTATGAGCCATAGAGAACAGCATTTAAATGAATCTGGAGGGATATTTAAGTCAGATTTCAGGTAGAATGCCCTCATAAGGAAATTAATTAGAGCTAGCATGCACTAGAACTCCACATGCCTGTAAAATTATTATTATTAGATCCAATTTGTGTTATTTCCCTCTCCACACACTCAGGTAGCTCTTTTTTTTTCTGAATTGGAATATAAGCTCCTCTCTTTGGCAGGTAACAGCCCTTTAGGATCCCCCCTATTTTATATATCTCTATCTCTATCTCTATCTCTATCTCTATCTATATATAATATATTTATGCCTTTCACAAGGCTGTCCAGTCAGATTATCCTCATTCTCTTCCCTCTGTGCCTTTTTACCAACTGCCTTCCTTGCCTCCAATGCCCTTCTGCTTGGCCTCTGCCTTCTACACTCCGTGCCTTCTTTCAAGACTCTATTCAATCTCTATATTCAATAAATCAGGCCTTTCCTGATTATCACCCCCCCCCCTTTAGTGCTATTGGCTTCTTTCTGCCCTAATTTATTTTTTAAAACCCTTACCTCTGTCTTGGAATCCATACAATAGTATATATTGCTTCTAAGGCAGAAGAGCAGTAAGGTCTGGGCAATGAGGGTTGGGTGACTTGCCTGGGGTTTCCCAGCTAGGAAAGTATCTGAGGTCATATTTGAACCAAGGGCCTCCCTTCTCTGGATCTGACTCTCAAACTGAATCATCTAGCTGCTGCCCCTTTCCACCCCAAAATTACCTTTTATCACTTTTGCATGTTTGTTGTAGTTTAGTAGTGTCTGATGCTTTGGGAGCCCATTTGGGATTTTATTAGCAAAGATACTTGGAGTGGTTTGTCATTTCGTTTTCTAGCTCATTTTTACAGATGAAGAAACTGAGGCAAACAGAGTTAAGCTACCTTCCCAGCATCATACATCTATTAAATGTTTGAGGCTGGATTTGAACTCAAGTCCTCCTGACTGAGGCTGGCGCTCTATCCATTGGACCACAAATCAAAACTGGTGTGTCTCCTGGCCAAATTGTAGGGGGTGAGACTGTTCTCAAGAGTAAGTTGTCTTTTCGTTCTTGATCTTGTAACTCCAGAATCAGTGCAGTGTTCAACCGCTAGTAGATGCTTAATAAATGTTGATTGATTATCAACCTGAGAATTATCTGAAATACCTGATTATCTGAATATTTACATTATCCTATTAATATTATTTGATTACCTGAATAGTTATATAAATGTTATCTGACTTATCTGATTATCTTACTTACTATGTGAATATTATATGAATTAATTTGATCATCTAAATTATTATTATATGAATAATATTGTCCAATTATTTGAATTCTTATTATCTGAATTATCTGAATATCCGAATTTGATTTAGGTATCAAGTGATCCTTACCAGACAGATAAATGATTCGATGGAGGCCTCCAGTTGGTCAGATGACATTGTTAGGCTCCTAAATAACCTTATGTTTCTATGATTCTTTTAAATGGTTCACCGAGGCAGTATTGTTGTAGTGAATAGAGTGCCAAAGTTAGAATCAGAAACATTTGGGTTAAAATTCTGCCTCTGGCCCTGAGTGACCCTGGACAAGTCATTTGATATGACCTTTGGTTTCCTCAACTGTGAAATTGTCATGATAATGCTTGTTGTGGAGTTTTAAGGAGAAATAATAAGGAACTTTGCAGATTTTAAAATTCTCTATAAAAGTCAACTGTTATTGTTTATAAACTTCCATTTACAGTGCTTTTGTAAGTAATAAAGCAATGGCTTTCAGACTGAGATAAGTAAATAAATAAATAGATATATTTATAGCTATATCTATATATTTTTACTAGCAAACAGCATCAGTTCTGAAACAGATGACTATTTTAGTACCTTACACGTGTTCTGTATGTTACAGAATCCCCTGGTAGTAGAAGATACACACGAATCTGACATAGAGGTTATGGTATTTCCAGGGAAGTGTCAGAAGTTTGGTTAGGATGCAGTGCTTCTGGAAGGCTTGAAACCAGTGAATGAATCAATCACTTTGACTTTTCAGTGTGATGCTCCTTATATTTTTAAAACTTTTTGACTAAAAGAAATTAGAGTTCAAGGCCTCCCATGGCTCACCTGACTTCATGCAATGGGCTAATCAGAAGAACAAATAGTTAATGCTTTAGGGCACATGCACCAGGCATGTTAGCTAGCTCAAGTTTTAAAAACAAATATCAGTTATAAGATGTCTTCTATAATAATGCAGTATAAAGTAATTTGTGAAATGAGTTATAGGAGTCAATTGACTGAATGGTTCTGGTATTTTTGGCCTTTTTATACATTTAAATATTTCCGTGCTCTCTTCCCAATATCCTTCTTCCATTATCTAGGTTTGTTATTGTTGTTCAGTTGTGTTCAACTCTTTGTTGACCCCGTTTGAAGATTTTTTGGCAAAGATACTAGAGCTATTTGTGATTTCTTTTCCCAGCTCATTTTTACAGATGAGGAAACTGAGGCAAATAGGGTCAATGTCTTGCCCCAAATCACACAGCTAGTAAATGTCTGAGGCCAGATTTGAACTTGGGAAGATGAATCTTCCTGATGCCATGCCTGGCATTCAATCCATTGGGGCTATCTATGTGCCCCCATTATCCAGATAGCATTATTCAAACATGAGGAAATTCAGAGGCAGAGCCTGGAATATAGTAGGTGATTAAAACATCTCATTGACAGACTGACTTTTGGGGGGGCAGAAGAAGTGGGTAGCAGGGAGAAAAACTGACCTCTCTTTGTGCATCCCTGCCCTAAAAGTATATCAGGTGAGTTGTCAAAGCCAAAAGGTAACCATTTTCATTTTGCAATTAAAGCTCAAAGTGGACAGAATATGGAGAACTTTTGTTATCTGCTTTTGTTCACTTATCTGAATGGGGCATTATCAGCTCTCAGAAGGATAAACATCTTCATAATGGAAGTGGTGAGGATTTGATATTTCTGTTTTTCTAATTCATTATCATTGTTCAGTACAGTATGAAAGTATTTGACTTCATCTTCTAGCTCTGGTGAAATATACCGGGGGTGGGGGTGGGGGGACAAAGCGGGAGAGAGAGAGAGAGAGAGAGAGAGAGAGAGAGACAG